>NC_056736.1:757800117-757965117 GCF_019279795.1 Protopterus annectens
CATTCTAATTTGTTTATCAATCACCCTCTCCAGAACTTTCATGCAATGTGGCAGGAGTTTGATGCCTCTGCACTGCTCACAGTTATGGATGTTCCTGTTGTTCTTGTAAAATAACAACTGTAGTGGAACAAACAAACAGAATATGGCACTTCATGCACACAATTAACTTCAATAGAGTGGATTGAGTAGAGTTAAATGCTTTTGTTCCAATATTCAATGGAACTTCTTCCTAGTCAACTATATTAAAGTTAATTTGGTGTGTGAAGTGCTGTATTCTGTTAATTTGTTCCACTACAGTTGTTATTTTATTAGTTTGCTTTTGCAGTTTGGACTTTCAGTTTGCCCTTTTTTCTTGCACACTGGCATGAGTATGCTTATTGTCCAGTCATCTGAGATACACCTGTATATATATATATATATATATATATATATATATATATACTCAATTTTACACATATGCATGAGTGTGTATGTGTATATATGTATCAGAAAAAAGGATATAAAGTTAGCCAGTATAATTAGCACTTCTGTCAACTACTGTACACTGTACACATGATGACAGCTAATATCATATAGCAACATATTTTGTTTATGATATGTGCAGAAACATCTGATGTGCAATGTAAGTTGGCCATGCACCACAGAGCATACTCATAAGTATTATATTTGTAACTTTGCACAGTCACAGAGTGAATGTCCTGGCCCATAGTTGTGAACCAGATGCCACTTCTTCACCCGTGCAGCCACATCCCATGCATGAACCTGCTAGAGACATTGCTGTGCTGCTGCAGCCAGCTGTCTACCATCACAATTGTCACTAGTGGGAGACATGATAGAGTTGCACTATCACTATGTGTGACTGGCTGTGGCTGTCATGCATCAGACTGTTGCATGACATGAGCTGCACTACATTTCTTTGTCACTGGCTGTAGCTGTCAAGCACCAGACTGATGCATGAGATAAGCTGCACTACCTTTATGCAACACTGTCTGTGGTCATGATGCACTAGACCAATGCAAGACATGAGCTGCACTACCATTATGTGTGACTGGCTGTGGCTGTCATGCACCAGACCGATGCATGACATGAGCTGTACCACCACTATATGTGATTGGCTGAGGCTGTCATGCACCAGACCAATGCATGACATGAGCTGCACTACCAAAATTTGTGATTGGCTGTGGCTGTCATGCACCAGACCTATGCATGACATGAGCTGCACTGCCACTATGTGTGACTGGCTGTGGCTGTCATGCATCAGACTGTTGCATGACATGAGCTGCACTACATTTCTTTGTCACTGGCTGTAGCTGTCAAGCACCAGACTGATGCATGAGATAAGCTGCACTACCTTTATGCAACACTGTCTGTGGTCATGATGCACTAGACCAATGCAAGACATGAGCTGCACTACCATTATGTGTGACTGGCTGTGGCTGTCATGCACCAGACCGATGCATGACATGAGCTGTACCACCACTATATGTGATTGGCTGAGGCTGTCATGCACCAGACCAATGCATGACATGAGCTGCACTACCAAAATTTGTGATTGGCTGTGGCTGTCATGCACCAGACCTATGCATGACATGAGCTGCACTGCCACTATGTGTGACTAGCTGTGGCTGTCATGCACTAGACCATTGCATGACATGAGCTGCACTACCACTGTGTGACTGGCTGTGGCTGTCATGCACTAGACCAATGCATGACATGAGCTGCACTATCACTATGTGTGACTGGCTGTGGCTGTTGTGCATCAGACCAATGCATGGCATGAGCTGCACTACCATTATGTGTGACTGGCTGTGGCTGTTGTGCATCAGACCAATGCATGGCATGAGCTGCACTACCATTATGTGTGATTGGCTGTGGCTGTTGTGCACCAGACCAATGCATGACATGAGCTGCGCTACCACTTTGTGTGACTGGCTGTGGCTGTCATGTGCTAGATTGATGGCTGGTCATGTTATACAGAACGCATCAGGCCATAAACATTTTGCATGCAGAACCAAGCTCATATTGAAGTCCTCTGACTCATCCAGCAATTGATGCAGGCTTTGATCACAGGGCCAAACATTCTCTCAGTGACTATCAGTGTTTGGGACAGGGCGGTGTTAAACTGCTCCTCAGCAGCTCTCCGTGGGTTATGGACTACTGTTTTTATCCAACATTCCAATGAGTAACTTCCATCATCTGGAAAACAAAATAGAGAGGGGACACATGACAAAACAGGGAATGATTACTTAATACTACCTGTGCTGCTACATTTCTTCCAAATGTCAACTGACAATTCTATATGCTTGAAACATAAATCAATGAAAATAAAAGAAAAATGAAGAAACCACTATGTTTGCAGGTAGGAAGCCCTATACACCTTCACACCCCCTCTAAAATCCAAACTCCAAAATCACACTGCATCGGAGAAAGGACAAATTCTCCATTTTTCACTGTTCAAAGATCTCGCTTAGACAAAATGCTGATGCAGTTTAATTAAATGCATTTTGATCATCTGTACCAGCTAATTTTGCCTTCAGTACAAGGAAAATTTGATCAACTACCTTATACTCAGTCATAGAAATAACTATGCATAACAGCATTTGAATTGTATGCACTTATCAACTATGTAATCATGACAAATCCTACTATACAGTATCATTTGTTGTTATATAGTCATAATGGAGAATTGAAAAAGGGGAAGAATCTACGTAAGACATGGATAGACTACAAAAAAGCATTTGACAGCATCCCACATTCATAGATAAAGGTGTGCTTACAGATGATTAAAATATACCCTGCATTGATCAATTACATTACAGCGACCATGAAACAATGGCAAACCACTTTGCAGCTAAGCCATGCTAAAGGACAAATTTTTCCTAGGGATAAATATTCAAAGAAAGGGGGGGGGCATTCCAAGGTGACTCTTTGTCACCTCTGCTCTTTTGTCTTGCCCTTAACCCATTAAGCTGTCTATTTAACAAATTAGGACATGTTTAGAATTTGGTTTCTAGAAAACAACAAAGTGTAAAGACTTGTTATCTTCGGCTTGTGTATGGTTTAAACTGTATAGGTCATCAGATGGGAAGCTGAAAGCACAACTGGAAGTGGTTAAAACTTTCTCAGATGACATAAGAATGTAATTTGTTCTTGATAAATGTGCAAAGGCAACATTTAAAGCAGGAAAACTGCAGAACAAAGAAAATATTAGTCTGGGACAGGAATGTGATATACAGGAACTTGAGCAGGAAGGAGTGTATAAATACTTGGGAATAGATGAAGAATCAACAATAACACATGAACAAATGTGAGCAAACCTCAGTAAGGAATAATTTATAAGACTAAAATTAATACTGAAAACAGCCCTGACATCTAGAAACAAATCTCAAGCTATAAAAAGTTACTTGCAGTTTTGGGGTGATTGACTAGCTTCAAAAGGTATCGGATCATTTGTACAGATAAACAAGAAAAATGCTTTACGCTCATCAAATGATATATAAAAATCTGTATGGGCCACGATTATATATTTCTTATTCTGAAGGAGGTATGGGCCTCCTCAAAATTGATTACATGTATAGATCAGCAATCATAGGACTGCATACATATCTGCTGACCTAACCAGATCCAAACATAGTGAAACCATTATTAACATGAAGAGAATAACTCTAAGATGGCTTCACTGCATATTTTAGCAGAAGCATATTGGTGTCAAGCGCGATGGAAACCAAACCAGAAGTAGACAAAAATCAGGCAGCAAATGAATCTGCTAAAAAACGTCAAAAGAAAGAATATGAGTAGAATCATGTGAGAAGGCAAAAAATGTGGAAAAGGCATACAGTTGCAAGCACAGAAAACTGGTGGAACAGCCTCATGTCAATCAGGATCTGATACAGGAATGATTAAGGAGTGGTAAGTTTAAACCAAAAGATAAAAGGTTAATATAAGCTGCATAGGATAGCAGACTACATATGTTGGTTTACAAAATCCACCGAACATGTGGGAGAAACAGAGAAATGCAGGTTTTGTAAAACAAAACTGAAAACAGTTGCACATGTTGGTGGGTGTGATATACTAATGGCTGAGGGCCTGTATACTGAAAGGCATAATAATATGGCAAGACTGTTAAATTGGGGATCTTGCAAACATTACAGTGTTGAAGTAGCTGAGAACCATTGGAAATGTGAGCCACAAAGCATTATAAAGAATGATGAAGTTTATATATCATGTATGATTATCCATTACCAACTGTTCAAAAAATAAATGCAAGAAAACCAGATATAGGAGTCCATGAAAAGAAGACAAAAGTAGCATTGATCACTGAAATTGCTAGACCCAGTGATTACAGTGTCTTACATACAGAGAGACACAAAGTCATAAAATATCGGGATTTGCAAGCAGAAATGAGAGCAATGTGAAAGAAGGCTACCCAGACAGGTCCAATAGTAGCAGCAGTAATGGGTCTCATAAAAAAAATTACATTCGTATTTATATAACTCCATATATGGAAAAAGGATGCCCAGACAGTTCTAACAGCAGTAGGAGCAATGGATCTCATAAAAATGAATTTACAGTCTTATTTAGATATGCTACAGATATGTGTAACTCTGTATGTGTAAAAACGATGCCTAGACAGTTCTAACAGCAGTAGGAGCAGTAGGTCTCATAAAAGTTAATTTACAGTCTTATTTAGATATGGTACCGATACGTGTAACTCTGTATGTGTAAAAACAATGCCCAGACAGTTTCAACAGCAGTAGGAGCAATGGATCTCATAAAAATGAATTTACAGTCATATTTAGATATGTTACTGATACGTGTAACTCTGTATGTGTAAAAACAATGCCTAGACAGTTCTCTGTATGTGGAAAAATTATGCCCAGACAGTTATGACAGCAGTAGGAACAGTGAGTCTCATAAAAATAAATTTATAGTCTTATTTAGATATGCTACCGATACATTTTATTCTGTATGTAATGCAGACAAAGTCAATTCTGGACACATTGAGGGTGCTGAGAGGAGCACTTTTGGCTAACATCAAAGACTGAAACAATACTAATTTCATAAACTTAGTCACACTTTGACTTATGAATGGGGCCCATTTCCATCATGGTATTAGAAACTCAACAGAATTGGAGAAATTAAACTAGGAAAAGGCTTTACACTAAATGTTTGTGACACATGTGAGAATCATGAGCATGCCAGATGCTGGGATGGCACATTCAGGATGCACCCCTTCACATCGCAAATTGACAGTTCTGTTCTGGGATTGCTCTCCCATGGTCCAGACGGGGCCCTTATAGCAACATGGATGCAATCTCTCACACTAAGCACTGCATGGTACTGGTTCTGTCCTGTGGTGACACTGGGAAATGGGAATGGTCATCCAGCTGGACCACGAATATATTTCAGACCTGCTGCAGTACCTATAAGACAGAAGTCTGTGAGACCCCTAACCTTCCCCAGGTCTGTTTTTGAAAGATTCCCATGACAAGTACAGTGACGCTATACATACCTTGATATCCATAGGTATAGAAAGGCCACAAATTCCTCTAGTTCCTGCTTGTGGGCTCTATAAGCTCACCAAAGTCCTTATTATACTGCTGTCCACTCTAAACCTACCAGCCATTCATCTGCAGAAAAATTAATGTGAGTAATTCATTGCCACTACCTTCTTTTCCTAGGCTGACAAGTGGCTCTTTGCTGATCGTGTTTCTGTGTGTTTGAAACAAGTACCTTGCATTGGAAAATATACATCTTTCTGTAAAACTGAGTATATTCAGGGACTGCAAATTAGATAGAAAAGGTGTGGATTTGCTTTTAATAACCCACCTGAAAACAGCTCAGATATGTAGTAAAAGATGACTATGAATCACAAAAGGTGGAAAGAGGGACTCATTTACATAAGAATGCTACAGATTTTTAGCACATTTCTCAAAGCATCTCATTATCACCTCATTTGCATAAGACTTTCTGAATCATCTTGTAAAAGGTGGGAAGAGGGACTCATTTACGTAAGAATGGCACAGATTTTTAACACATTTCTAATTTACATCTCATTATCCCCTCATTTGCATAAGACTTTCTGAATCATCTTATAAAAGGTGGGAAGAGGGACTCATTTACGTAAGAATGGCACAGATTTTTAACACATTTCTAATTTACATCTCATTATCCCCTCATTTGCATAAGACTTTCTGAATCATCTTATAAAATGTGGGAAGAGGGACTCATTTACGTAAGAATGGCACAGATTTTTAACACATTTCTAATTTACATCTCATTATCCCCTCATTTGCATAAGTCTTTCTGAATCATCTTATAAAATGTGGGAAGAGGGACTCATTTACGTAAGAATGGCACAGATTTTTAACACATTTCTAATTTACATCTCATTATCTCGTCATTTGCATAAGACTTTCTGAATCATCTTATAAAATGTGGGAAGAGGGACTCATTTACGTAGGAATGGCACAGATTTTTAACACATTTCTAATTTACATCTCATTATCCCCTCATTTGCATAAGACTTTCTGAATCATCTTACAAAAGGTGGGAAGAGGGACTCATTTACGTAAGAATGGCACAGATTTTTAACACATTTCTAATTTACATCTCATTATCCCCTCATTTGCATAAGACTTTCTGAATCATCTTATAAAATGTGGGAAGAGGGACTCATTTACGTAAGAATGGCACAGATTTTTAACACATTGCTCATTTGTATCTCATTATTCCTTCATTTACATAAAACTTCCTGAATCATCTTTGATTGCTTCACTTTGGCACAGCTCATGTCTCTGACTCGAACCTTAATGGCACAACAATTTACGTAAAAAAAATCTCCTTCATATAACAGATATGACTCAGACCATTCTATTAGCAGTTACTGTCTTCCAGGCTTTTTAGAAACCACAAAAATAAACTAAACTTTGTATTCCAGAATTCCATATAATATTTAGGCTACAAGTCTAGAAATTACGTATTACATATAAACATATATCTCAACTGTGAAAACAACCATGGTGGATGTCAACTACCAGACGCTAGGGCTTACTGTAAAAGTATTATAATAGCACCAGCATCAAAATGGGGATCTGGGGGGAGCACCGGACACCACGGAGAATAATAAGTAAAAATGCTGTACCAGCACCAACTTTACCACAGGGATGGGGGGTGGGGGACTACATGCTCTACAGTACTGTACTGACACCACCATTACTACAGGGACTGGGGGCTGGGAGGATACATGCCTCTACAGTACTTTAGTTGCACCAACATTATTACTGAGATGGGGGTATATGCTGTTAAGTACTGTACCAGCACCACCATTACTACAGGGACTTGGGAGTGGGGGGATACATGCTCTACAGTAGTCCACTGACACCAGCATTACTACAGGGACTGAGGGGAGGGGGATAAATGTTCTACAGTACTGTAGCGGCACCACCATTAATAAAGGGACTGGGGTGTGGGGGAAAGCATGTTCTACAGTACTGTACTGGCACCAACATTACTAGAGGGACTGGGGTGTGGGGGATACATGCTCTACAGTACTGTAGTGGCACCAACATTACTACAGGGACTGGGGTGTGGGGGATACATGCTCTAAAGTACTGTAGTGGCACCAACATTACTACAGGGACTGGGGTGTGGGGGATACATGCTCTGTGGTACTGTAGTGGCACCAACATTACTACAGGGACTGGGGTGTGGGGGATACATGCTCTGCAGTACTGTACCAGCACCACCATTACTACAGGGATGGTGGGATACAACAAATACCAGGAAACAGTGCACTAATGCACAGAACAGCATGATGGGAATGAGTGGGAAAACTAGACACATTCTTAATTGCCATAGTAGCACCAATATTACTACTGAGATCAGGGGTGGGGGAAACCACTGGATTCCAGAGATGAGGCTCTAAAACACTATAATGATGCCAACATATCTAAGGGGATGATGGGATAGGAGGATATACCAGATACCAGGGAATACTGAAAGTGCCCTACTTGCATACATTACCGTGGGGATCAGAAGTGGGGAGTAAATCACCAAACACCAGGGCTTACCCTTAAGTGCTGTAATGGCACCAACTTTAGTATGGGGATCGGGAATGGGCATATCCCCTACACCACCAGGACGACTCTTTAAAATGCCATAATGGCACCTAGACTGTAATGGAAGGATACACTAAACCACAAGGATTAACTCTTGTAAAGTGCTGTAATGGTACTAAAGTATTATGGGGATGGGGGTGACAGGAAGGTGGGGATGGGTACAGGAACTGTATAGCGTGTGCAAGTGTGACTGTGTGTGTTCATTTGTGACTTGTGTGTGAGAGAGAGTGTGACTGCAGAGGGGCTTCCATTGCCTACATGAGCAGTAAGGTACTACCATGACATACAGGTTAGCCAGTATCTGAGCATCGCTGTAGTACCTGCAATTCAGGAAACATGCAAAATAGTCAGTAATGGGGTCTACCTCATCACAGTCATCATGTTCCTAAATTGTGTTTTGCCATATCAGACTGAAAGGACCTCTCCAGTGCAAGCCATACAGCTCATGCTAGGGCCTTAAATGAATCCCCGGGATCATCTTTAAAAAGATATGATTTCTATTCAGTACCTCCTACAACTCTGCTAATCATGTTTTGTGAGTCAATGATACAAACAACAGAGTAAACCTTGAAGGGATAGTAAACTTCTTTATTTTGTTAATCTGTTTGAAGCAAAGGAATGAGCAATGAAAATATAATTTAATTGCAACCTGTAAACCTTTTATAAAGAGAAGAGGTCACAGCAAGAAATTCAGAATTAAAATGATTTGTTTTAGAAAAACAAACTATAATCCTATAAGATTCTGTTAAATGAGAGATACACACACACACACACACACACACACACACACACACATCATGCACATTTGAAATTGTATTTATTTGCTCTAAGTAAATATTTTTTCTCTGTTCCTGACTAGAGAAACCTTTGTTTTTCTCCCATTTTAGAACCAGGCTACTGGCATGATGTGGACTGCTACAAGCTCAGACCTTTCGTCTGTGAAACCGAATGAGGAAGGAGTGAATAACCTGCATCTGTCTCTGCTTTGTGTCACATGCCTGATTTATTATTGTTAACGCTGGGTGGGGTAGCTGACTGGCGCTCAGAGGATCTGATCCATTTTATTGTAAATGATATTTCTCACATTGTTATCAAAGAAGGGCTGGTGTGTACTTGACTTGGAAGAGCAAAGTTTGTTATTAGTTTGTTGTCTTTCTTAAACCATAAAAGATTTATCTCAAAGAATTTATGAATCAAAAACAAATCAGCTTCTTCTTAAAAGTGATGACATTCATAATCTATTAACAGCCTCTTTTTCTGTCTCAGAGAAAGATTCTCTTATGAGGCCACCTATTTTGCTGATTATTAGGTTTTGGTCTGTACATTTTGAAGATGTTATGTGCTAGATATTTTCATTTTTCTGCAATGAATAGTGATTGATATGTAATAATATGTAACAAAATTTAACATTACAAAATACTTAAAAATTCTTTGCGTTGAAGTTGATAGGAAATAATAAAATATTTTAACAAGCTAGCAAAATTGCATCATTTAAAGTCTTCCCTGCATACCTGGATATGTTTATTTTATTGTATTTGTGGTTGTGTGCATGCATGTTTGTATATGTGTATTTATTTCTATCCATTTGTTAACTGAGATAATTGGGCAGGAGTGTTAACCCCATTTCATCAGAATACCATGGTGAAAAACTCTATGAATTCATACAATTTAGAACCAAATATATTGCACGTAAAAACTGGCGCGTCATTGGTAATACTATGCAAATTAATTATGTAGAAGGCGTGTACAATAAGTGAAAACACAATTATAGTGCAAGACGCATCTCAATTAAATTACAAATGCAGGGAAAATTCAGGCTTGTTAAGCTCTTGTCTGATGTCAGAAAGGTGCTTAACAAGCTTCTGTTAAGCACCCCTCATCAATGTTCAGCTGTGCTTATGCACTGCAGCATTAACAGCTGACAATGGCCATTACAGAAGAATGGCAGAAAGTTGCCAGACTCTTAACACAGACTGTGTTTCTTTTCTTTTTTTTTTTCATCCTTAAAAACAAAAAAGTCTAAAGGAAATGTTTAACAGCTTTCCTTTACCCATCTGTGATGGCTGCTGTCTGTGTGGCAGTGGTAAATCCTTTCAAATGTATAATATGCTCAGTTCAGTGCTACAGCTTTTGTAGCAGATGGCAACAATTAAATCTTCATACACTACAATGAATTACAACTGGGTCTCTCTGATCATGACCTGAGTTGTTATGTAATCCCAACACGGATGTCAATCACCTCTTGAGCTTTGTTCTTGATACAAAATTCTTGAGCTCCATGCCACAAACCCAATACAGCCTAGTTATAATTGGAGACCCAGTCATAATCCTTTTTTTCAATCTTAGGATGAGAATGAAGAGGTAAATGTTTATTTATTTATTTTTATTTTTTTTTATAAAACAAACAAACAAATAAATAAATAAATAACTGTAATTTTTGACAGCTCTGTAATAGTGATGTTGTTATGCTCCTAGATGTTACTATAACAGACGCCTTACAGTTGTTAAATATTTTTTCAACTTTTGAAGACACAGTTTTAGGTTAGGCTGTGTTCTGAGTTCCCGATGGACTGAGTTTTAAACTTTTGCAATGTGAACTGAATAAAGAGAATCTCCATATTGGTTATTAAATTTAAGAGTAAGTGTTTGATTTAGACTGAGACCTACATTACTCGGTAGATTACATCTACAAAATAATGTTGTAAATTTTTGGGCATTTGCTTGGCTGATGTAATATGTTGTGGGCAGATATAAGACGTGCCTTTGTTAAGATATTCTGGAACTGTAATATTGTGGAATTGCTGGACATTTGTTTGGCTGATGTAATATGCTGTGGACAGATATACAATCTGCCTTTGTTAAGGTATTATGGAACTGTAATATTGTGGAATTGCTGGACATTTCCTTGGCTGATGTAATATGTTGTGGGCAGATATAAGATGTGCCTTTGTTAAGATATTCTGGAACTGTAATATTGTGGAATTGCTGGACATTTGCTTGGCTGATGTAATATGTTGTGGGCAGATATAAGACGTGCCTTTGTTAAGATATTCTGGAACTGTAATATTGTGGAATTGCTGGACATTTGTTTGGCTGATGTAATATGCTGTGGACAGATATACAATCTGCCTTTGTTAAGGTATTATGGAACTGTAATATTGTGGAATTGCTGGACATTTCCTTGGCTGATGTAATATGCTGTGGACAGATATACAATCTGCGTTTGTTAAGATATTCTGGAACTGTAATATTGTGGAATTGCTGGACATTTGCTTGGTTGATGTAATATGTTGTGGGCAGATATAAGACGTGCCTTTGTTAAGATATTCTGGAACTGTAATATTGTGGAATTGTTGGACATTTGCTTGGCTGATGTAATATGTTGTGGGCAGATATGAGACGTGCCTTTGTTAAGATATTCTGGAACTGTAATATTGTGGAATTGTTGGACATTTGCTTGGCTGATGTAATATGTTGTGGGCAGATATAAGACGTGCCTTTGTTAAGATATTCTGGAACTGTAATATTGTGGAATTGCTGGACATTTGCTTGGCTGATGTAATATGTTGTGGACAGATATACAATCTGCCTTTGTTAAGGTATTATGGAACTGTAATATTGTGGAATTGCTGGACATTTGCTTGGCTGATGTAATATGTTTTGGGCAGATATAAGACATGCCTTTGTTAAGATATTCTGGAACTGTAATATTGTGGAATTGCTGGATATTTGCTTGGCTGATGTAATATGTTGTGGATAGATATACAATCTGCCTTTGTTAAGGCATTATGGAACTGTAATATTATGGAATTGCTGGACAATTGCTTAGCTGATGTAATATGTTGTGGGCAGATATAAGACGTGCCTTTGTTAAGATATTCTGGAACTGTAATATTGTGGAATTGCTGGACATTTGCTTGGCTAATGTAATATGTTGTGGACAGATATACAATCTGCCTTTGTTAAGGTATTATGGAACTGTAATATTGTGGAATTGCTGGACATTTACTTGGCTGATATAATACGTTGTGGGCAGATATAAGACGTGCCTTTGTTAAGATATTCTGGAACTGTAATATTGTGGAATTGCTGGACATTTGCTTGGCTGATGTAATATGTTGTGGGCAGATATAAGACGTGCCTTTGTTAAGATATTCTGGAACTATGATATTGTGGAATTGCTGGACATTTGTTTGGCTGATGTAATATGCTGTGGACAGATATACAATCTGCCTTTGTTAAGGTATTATGGAACTGTAATATTGTGGAATTGCTGGACATTTCCTTGGCTGATGTAATATGTTGTGGGCAGATATAAGATGTGCCTTTGTTAAGATATTCTGGAACTGTAATATTGTGAAATTGCTGGACATTTGCTTTGCTGATGTAATATGTTGTGGGCAGATATAAGACGTGCCTTTGTTAAGATATTCTGGAACTGTAATATTGTGGAATTGCTGGACATTTGCTTGGCTAATGTAATATGTTGTGGACAGATATACAATCTGCCTTTGTTAAGGTATTATGGAACTGTAATATTGTGGAATTGCTGGACATTTGTTTGGCTGATGTAATATGTTGTGGGCAGATATAAGATGTGCCTTTGTTAAGGTGTTCTGGAACTGTAATATTGTGAAATTGATGGACATTTGCTTGGCTGATGTAATATGTTGTGGGCAGATAAATATGTGCATTTGTTAAGGTGTTTTGGAACTGTAATATTATGAAATTGCGGGACATTTGCTTGGTTTATGTAATATGTTCTGGTCAGATATAAGATATGCTTTTGTTAGAGTATTCTGGAACTGTAATATTGTGAAATTGCTGGACATTTGCTTGGCTTATGTAATATGTTCTGGGCAGATATAAGATATGCCTTTGTTACAGTATTCTGGAACTGTAATCATTGTAGCTGCTGTAATACTATACAATGGCACATTTTATTGCAAAGGTTACTGGCAAGATTTAATGATTTTATTATAATATTTTTTAAGGAGTGTTTTCCGGATTTTAATAAAAATGGGACATGCATGTTGTAAAGTTGCAAGTAATAAGGCCTGTGTTAATTGAAGTTGTCCTTGTGGCATTAAATATGGTTTGATTACAGCTTTCTTAGGTTTATAGGTAGGTACTAGCATATTCACGCTGAATCGTTGAAGGTAATTTCAGTAAAAGGAAACAAACTGAAAACCATTTGCCCAAATTACTTTTGGCAAACATTGCAAGTATTTTGCATGGGAGGGGCAAGCCCTCATGTGGAAGTGAAACTCCCACCACACCTGGACTTATATGTGCCAACTCTGAGGTTGCACACAGTGGAGAAAAAAAGCAAACTCCATGGTTGGCAAAAGTAGTTTCAGTGAACAGCACTCACTTTTTTGCATTCACTTAAACTATATTGACAGGTTCTCATTTTAGGCTAACTGCCCTTGCATGCCTTTTTAAGCCTAGCCAATTTTCCATTAGTTGCTTGAATTAATCCATCCCATTAAGAGTTGCATTGGCCTTACCCACCCCATTGTCAATAATTATATTACTCCTCATGAGAATTAGTGGGAGGATGCCTTGTATGCTAGACACAGGTCACTTCTTAATAGTCTTTAGCATACAGAGTATAGTGACAGGACTTTTGAGTCAGTCCATGTAGGACATGCTGTTTAGGCCTTGTGACCTTTTAGTAAGTTATCTTTGTGTTATCTCTGTGGCATATCTCTCAACCTCAGCATAAGAAATCTGGACAAAGCCTAAAATAATGGGGGGGGGGGGACAAAGACTCAAAAATAGGGACAGATTTTAAATTATGCTCTTACAATCTTAGAAAGTTGAATGAATAACTGGATTTGTGTAAACATGCATTTTCTGATGGATATAAAGTCCTGGACACAAATGTGTGAGATTATTCAGTGACTTCAATCCTCAGTGATTTGCCAGAAACCATACGGTTTATGAGGAACAGATCAAAAATATGAGGTAAAAAGCTGAACATTCTCTGAAAATTTGGATACTTAAGAGGTAGGTTCTTTGGGCATTTTAGCTGTTGCATGTGTCCGAATAGATTTTGATTTTTGTATAATGTTCCCAGTTGTCTTTGTTTTGGCCACTGCATAATTATTATGGTGGTCAAGGTTCTGCTTTTAATCTGTGTTAAGCCTTAATAAGTTAGTCCCTATCCTGACTGACTCCCTTTCCTCCTTTCCTACACCCCCTTCTTAACTAATCTACCTTTTACTTTGCTTTTTCACCTCCTCTATTCACACCCATTAGCTCCGTTTAACTACCTTTTCTAATACGTGCTCTACTGACCATTTGCCTTTCTTTAGATTCTTCCTAGATCTTCCCTTACTCCACTTACTGCTGAATAAATTGTCTGTCAAGCCTTCGTAATAAACCTGTGTTTATATGTAATCTGATGCACAGTTCAACTATTGATTGTAATACGTTTATATTAATGTATCAATCGTTAACCTTATATTTACTACTCTTCTTTATCATTTATCATGTATACTGATGTCATATTTCACTCAACGTGATTCAAAGCAACTGTTTTCTTTTTTGTTTGTAACTTTCTTGTATTTTGTAATTTTCTCATATGTCTATATTTTTTGAAATCATCCATGGAGCTTTTCTCCCTGGGCCTCCTCTGAAAATGGGCTCTGTGCCAGTCAGACACACCCAGTAAACAAATGTTAAATAAATAATAAAAATAAATAGAATTTGTTCCCTTGTTCAAGAATAGTTTCCATCATTTGTGTCAACTCATCACCTTGTTCACTGCATCTACCAGGTGCATGTAGCCTCTTTTCAGCTCAGTCTGACCTATCTTTGGGACCTTTGTAGAAATCAAGGATGCCAGTGTAGTATCATAGTGCTGCTGGGAAGTGTACCCAAACCCCCACCACTCAGCATCAGAATTTCAAGCCGTGTTTGGGAGGTGAATGACTAATTTCCTAACCAAAGGTATATCACTTGCAGCATAGAACTTACTAAGCCTTAAATGCTGCTGTTGTGGTGAACAGTGAGCTCAGCCTACACTTCCAGTGGGTAAGCTAGTGTTGACCAGTTACTCATATTCTCCCTCACCCAGTCCCTCCAGTGCATCTGACAGTAACCAAACATGGCTTATCTGGGATGTAGTAAGGATTTTATCCCTCTGTGTCACTGGGCCAGGTGATGTTATAATAATTTGGTATGTCCCTCAGCAGATTACAGACAGAAAATATTAGATGAGTTTTTTAAGCTATTCTTGTTTTGTGAAGTTTAGTTGTGTTTGTAGTTGAAGTTGTGGAAGTGTATTCAGGGCATATCAAAGTGGAATCATCTGTATATTGAATAAGCGTGCCGTGTTCTATTGTTCTATGCATGTTATTAATGAATTTATTAAACAGGTGTGGGTCAAGAATAAAGCCTCAAGGAATGCCTACTGAAATGGCAGTTAAGTATGAATCCTCCTATTTTACCATTTGACATCTCATAGCAAGATAGTTTTAAGCCAGGCCAGCTTAGTATTAGATATATCTATTTGTTGTGGTCTTCTGATTAATATATGTTGGAATACTGTTACAAAAGCTTCGGAGAAGTTGTGAAGAAAATGAAAACAATGCCATCTGTGCTAGCATGTCTGGCAGGGGATTTGGGTATATTCTCAGATTAACTCGTATTGTACGCCAGCATGTCTAATTGTGAAAATGTAAATACGTTTTTAAAATGTTGAGTATTTCCCTGTTTATACAAAATGTTTAAAGAATTTGTCAGGGTTTTGATGCATTTCAAATTGCACATGTTTGTGAGGGAGATTCTAAAGTACAAACTGTCTGTGGAGAATCAGCTGATCAGTAGGTGATGTCATTAGAATGTTCTTGGTTGCTATGTGATTTTGAACAGATGTTTGATACGAAGATGAACTTTTTAAAACAGCTGACTGTTATTTTTAAAACAAGACAGTTGAGACAGTTAACTTGGGATATAAAAGAGACTGCTGAAGTCAGTTGTGAGTAGACAGTGAAGAGTTGCAGTCAGTTATAGTGCTGTGCAATGAATACCTGAAAAAGGGCTCACCATAAACTGTACTGTAAGCCTCCCTTTGCCTTGCTGTTATGTTTTAGATTAGATCAAGGACAGTGTTCTCTAGTTAGATTAGGAAAGTTTAGTTATTTAGAGTTTTTTCTAAAATGATGGACTTCTATCCTACGGTTTAATTTTACTTTTCTGTTGATTGAATTCTGGTGTTTATTGAACATTATTGATTTACATTCTTGTAATCATTTTACCTATTATTAAATATTTTTCATTACTTTATGTTGTGGCTGGACAGTCAGTGTATTCTTTATAGTTTAGACAGTGCTTATACCTGTTTGATATTTCCCAGGTCACCTCAAATGCTTGACTGCTTCTGGTCATAGCTATCATTTATATTGGTATTTAATGTTTACTAATTGATCACCCTTTGAAGGTTGTGTGGGCCTGTATGACTCTGGTGACAGTGTTTACCATTTGTACTGGGAAGGGGACACAGCTGGAAATCTGTGTCAGACTTCTCATATGTGTGTGAGATTTAAAGTTATTTTGAGTGTGAGTGAGTCAGAGGTCTTTAACTGGAACACATTACTCTGAAGTGTATAATAAGGGATTACATATGGGGTGGACAGAGGTATATAGTCCAGTCCCAGGAATATAGAGCATGTTCCTGTTGTGCTCTTTAGGGAAATTGTGGAATTTTACTCTTGTGTGCTCTGTGCTTTGGTGTTTTCAGTGGCGCTCCCACAGTGGAGTTACTGGTGAGGATTGAGGCTCCTTAAATACTGACTTGAGTTTTAAGTGGGTGATGTCAAATTTGTTAGTGGCAGTCTGGTGGGATATTGACTGGACATCACATTTTATTGTTGGCAGCTTAGTGGAATTTTTAATTGGATTTCAGTAGCCTGGGGGTAGCTGTCATTAAGGTGTGCTCTTGACAGCCACAAGGTAAACATTCAGAATTTCAATCAACTACAGTTTTATTTATTTTTTTTTTAGTTAGATAGTCAGGGATAGCAGGCAAGGATGTCAGCAGAAGATTTTAGCAATCTGACAAACATCCAGTTGGCTAAGGAGTGTGAAGGCAGAGGATTGGTGCCAACCTGGCCAGGGAAGCAATGATTTCAGCTTCTATTGCAGCTGCAGCTCAGATCAGCTGGTTGGAGGATATTCAGTTTGGTGTTGGTGATGTGCAGCCTGCCAAGATGGGACAGTCCACATTTTCTTCAGAGGACCTGAGAAGCTGTCTGGAGTTAATGAGTTTGGAACTGGAGGCCTAGGAGTGAAAGTGACATCTGGAGGCTGAGGAGCAAATGGGACATCTAGAGACTGAGGGGAAAATGCAGCTGGAGACCCAAAGTTTGGAGGCTGAGGAGAAAAAGCATCAACATGAATTGGAAAGGAAACATCTTGAACTGGAATCAGCAGAGAAGTTGTGGCATTTAGAAGCAGGAGGACAACGAGAGACAGTGGTGGCATGAAATGGAGCTTCAAACCCATCACGAGGGTCATGGAGGTAATGGCGAAGGGAATAACTGTAGCAGTAAAGGGTAGTAAACGTTTTCCTCAGTACAGGGATGGGGATATTTGTGAGAGGGTATGTAGACAATATGATATTGACAGTGGACTCTGGCTTTGGCTCCTGACTCCCTTACTCCATGGTAAATTTGTTCAGGTTGTAGCAAAGTTAAATGATTTAGAATGTTTGAATTATGACAAAATGAAATGTTGCTTGCTTGACTGTTTCAAACTTATACCTGAGGCATATAGAAAAAAAGTTTCATGAACATAGATGCTAGGCAGATGAAAGTGTACATGATTATATTGCTGACTGAAGTACTTACTTTCATAGATGGGTGAATGGGTGTCAGACCACCACTTCTGAGAGACTGGCAGACCTTTTGGTGTGAGAACAAGCACTCGGCACCTTGCCTGATGACATGATAGTCTGGTTAGCAGACCGTGAGTGTAACTCTGCAGAGGAGTTGGTGAGAAAAGGGGATCCCTACTTGGCAAGCAGAGCACCACTGCATAGGAGCGGGATAGCCAGTGCTGCACATGAACATAAAGGAACCCATGGGGAGCAGTCTAAACCTCTCCAACAGAGTTCACCAGTAATGGGATAAACTACTAATCCAAGTGCAGGGTTGGGGATTAGATGTTTCAAGTGTAACCAGAGGGGACACATAGCAGCCAAATGTCCATAGAGGCAAGGTGATAAACAGAAGTTGAGGGATCCAGTAAGTGTGGATGACAAACTGCCAGTGATAAGTTTTTTAGAAACAACTGGGGTGCCAAATTATCACCAAAAGTCATGTCCTATCTTAGTGGATGGTAAACAGGTAACTGCCAAGAGGAACACAGCTTCTGATATAACCATTGTGATGCCTGCAGTGGTTAGAATAGAGCAGTACTTGCTTGGACAGTCCACACCAGTCAGAGTGTTGGGAGGGACCCTGTTCCAAATACCTTTGGCTAGGGTTTATCTTGACTGGGAGGGTGGTAGAAGAAACAAGCAAGTTGGTATGTTTGAGGATATTATGAAAAATATATTCCACGAATCAACCACTTCAACAAACCATATACTAAAAAAACAAAAAAAGCAGAAACACAGCAGAACTGTTTGATTTTCCTTTACTTCAACACACTGGTACCTCGGCCATTCGCCTTCAATGGAATTTTTTAAAAAACATGTATTGATTTACAAACACTTTATAGATGATCTTATTTTTTTGTGTACGGGTGATCTTAGTGAATTTGATTGCTTTTTTAGTGGGTTAAATTCAAATAATCATGGTTTAAAGATTTCCATGAAAAGAGGTGAATATTGCATTCAGTTTTTGGATGTAGTACTTTATGTGGATAACAGCAATAGAATTCAGTACAAACCATTTAGGAAGAGCACATCAGTTAACAATTTCTTGCATGCTGGTAGTATGCATCCTCCCCATTTGTTAAAATCATTGCCCCTGGGTGAATTTAAGCGCATTTGTCGAAACACTTCTGAAGAGAGATTTAAAAAGAAATTTGTGAGGGAAGCTAGTGATAGACTTGTTAAGTGAGGATACAAGGTTGAGCGTTTAGAAATAAAATCTGGGCAAAAAGCTATAGGAAGCTATAAATTTGTTATGAATAGGGATTCCGTTACCAGTGCTTCTGATGAAAAAATGCTCTTCTTTGTTTCTCGATACTCTGGTTTTTCAGAGGTAATGAGAAGGGAGCTTTTGGACCTTTGGTATATTATGTGCGAAGATGTCACAGTTGGCAATTTGTTTCCAAAACATGTTAGATTTTCATATGGTAGATATGCTAATTTAAAAGAATTATTGAATATGCCCTTAACCAGAGGCCCTAAAGCTGATGTAGGTGTTTCTGCTTATAGATGCTGCAAGGTATGTAGTTATATTAAAAATATTTCTGGTACATTTATTAATGGTAGAAAATTCACCTTCAGGGGCAATTTTGGATGTAATTCTTGTGGGGTAGTTTATATCGTGGGGGTGTGGTTGCACAAATGTAAAATGGTATATTGGTCAGACAAAAAGAACACTAAAGGTTAGGATTATGGAACACTTGAGGGACATTATCAATGGAAACTTTAGGAGTCCAGTGGCTGAGCATGTTGTGAAAATTCATGGGGGTAGCACTAGTTCCTTTTTCTTTAGTATTTTGGAACAACCTGTGTTAGTTGGAGGGGGGTGATATGGTGAAGAGGTTGAATGAGTTAGAAAGTAAGTTCATTCTCAACTATGGAACATTGTTTCCTAGGGGTCTTAACCTTGAGGTAAATATATGAAATTTATAAACTTTTCACATTTATTAATTTATAAATGTATGAATAATGAGGTTTTTACTGTCATGCTCACTTAGTCCGTTATAAATATTAGTTATAAATATTAGACATATTCCTTAAAAAGTTCATCAATTAATGTCTGATAGTTTATATTAGAAATAGTTTAAAATTAGTTATTTAAGATGTTTAGGATGGCTTTATTTAATAAAATGTGCATGTAGCACTTTAAAAAAATGTGTATGCAGCATTTTAAACAAGATGCAATTTTTCAATTAGTTATTTAATTGTATTAAATTGGGGTTTGAACCTTTGTATATAAAGATGGTTGTTTTGTCCGTTGAAGGCGAATGGCCGCGGTACCAGTGTGTTGAAGTAAAGGAAAATCAAACAGTTCTGCTGCGTTTCTGCTTTTTTTGTTTATTTATAGTTTGAGGATATTCCTCATTTTTTGTTTATTTATAGTTTGAGGATATTCCTCATTTTTTGTTTTTTATAGTTTGAGGATATTCCTCATTTTTTGTTTTTTATAGTTTGAGGATATTCCTCATTTTTTGTTTATTTATAGTTTGAGGATGTTCCTCATTTTTGTTTGTTTATAGTTTGAGGATATTCCTCATTTTTTGTTTATTTATAGTTTGAGGATATTCCTCATTTTTTGTTTATTTATAGTTTGAGGATATTCCGCATTTTTTGTTTTTTATAGTTTGAGGATATTCCTCATTTTTTGTTTATTTATAGTTTGAGGATATTCCTCATTTTTTGTTTATTTATAGTTTGAGGATATTCCTCATTTTTTGTTTATTTATAGTTTGAGGATATTCCTCATTTTTTGTTTATTTATAGTTTGAGGATATTCCTCATTTTTTGTTTATTTATAGTTTGAGGATATTCCTCATTTTTTGTTTATTTATAGTTTGAGGATATTCCTGCAGATGTCCTGAGAGGGAATGATTTTGATGATGCAGGACCTTGTGTACATGCAGTGACACGCAGTCAGGCTAGGAGACAAGCATGTGGGGCCAGTAATCTGAGAGAGACCCAGAAAGATCTCATACCTGAAGCTGGGACTGGCATGGTGGCTGTTTCAGAGAAGGTGCTATCTGGTAGCAGTATGTTAGAATGTGAGCCACAGCTGCTGGTGGGTACTGATGTTCCCTTAGACATGGGGGCTGCAAGGACGGGGTGAGTGCTGGTACCCAGATGACAGTGAGGTGCAACATTCGGAAGTGACTAGGCTTCCTGTGGAAGGGAAGCTGGGGAAGGTCATGAAGGTAGAGTTGAGACAGGCTCAGCTTACAGATCCTATGTTACAAAGCTTGAAGGAGATGGCTAAGGAGTAACCTGAGGCTCAAGGAAAAGGGGAGACTTGAACAAAGATTTGTTTTATAGAGAGTAGACTCCTGGAGATGGCCTAGAAGGTGAAGTAATATGACAGTTGGTAGTGCCTAGAACTTACTGTCTGCCACTCTTAGCCATAACACGTGACATTTCTTTCTTAGGTCATATGGGCATAAGACATACTAAAAGACATATTATGCAAAATTTCTATTGGCCTGGGATTGCACGGGATGTGGTAGGATATTGTAGGACTTGGAACAGTGCTAAAAAGTTGGTAAAGTTGAGGGCAAGGCTAAGGCTCCATTAATGCCTTTGCCTGTTATTGAAGAGCCATTTTAGGGAGCGGCCCTGGATATTGTGGGACCCTTGAGTACTCTAAGTTCTACAGAAAAGAAATACATCTTGTTGGTAGTAGACTATGCTACCAGATATCCTGATGTGGTGGCTCTGTCATCTATTGAGACAAAGAAGGTGGAAAATGCTTTAATAGAAATCTTCAGCAGAATAGGTTTTCCACAGGAAATATTGACTGCTTGAGGTGCCAACTTCATGCAGACCTGCTGACTTGTCTGTGGAAGTATTGCGGGGTGAAACATCTAAAGATCATGCCTACCATCCCCAGACTAATGATCTTGTGGAGAAGTTAAACTCTACATTGAAGACTATGCTATGAGCATTTGCAGACCAACATGTCAGGGAGGTCTTGGATAGATTAAGTAGGCAGGATTAACCATTAAACCCAGTAAGTGTCAAGTGGGTATGGCAGAGGTCACTTACTTAGGACACAGAGTGGGAAGTAGTAAAATTAAGCCAGCACCTGTCAAAGTAGAAACTATTCATGAGTGGCCAGTTCCCGTTACTAAGAAACAAGTGAGAGCGTTTTTAGGGATAGCGAGGTACTATAGGAAATTTGTGCCTAATTACAGTACCATAGCTGCACCTCTTACTGACCTAACTAGGAAGATTAAACTGGACAAGGTAGTGTGGACCAGAGATTGTGAACAGACATTTCAAAAACTTAAAGAGATTTTGGGAGGACCCACTGTGTTAGCCAGCCCAGATTACAATTGGATCATAGGAGGTTACTAGGCTATTGGCTCTGAGGCCCTTATAGGTTCATAGGTTCATAGGTTCATAGGTTCATACTAGGCTATCTGCCCAAGGGCATTTATAAGCCTAGCCCATAGTTATTTGGCTTTCGCCACCCCTTTAGTTTGAATAAAACTATGCCTATTATTTTGCTGTGCCTCTGTCAAGCAGTGACACTGAAGTAATTAATCCCTGGGGTATATCTGCGATCCATCAAACATTGGTCAAGATTCCTCTTGAACAAGACCAGCGAGGTGGTCTGCCTCACATGTACCGGGATTTTGTTCCACAGCATAGGGAGTCTCTGGGTGATGAATCTGTCCCTCCAGCACGTTCTATTAATAACCGTGTCAAGGTTTAAGTCTCCCGCCCTTGTGGTTCTGAGGGATCTAGATTTTTGAGGTGAAGCATATTCATCAAATCAGGGTTTGACATGGCCTTATATGTCAGGCACAGGTCACCTCTGAGCAAGCGGTATGAGACTGAATAGAGCTGGAGTTCTTTCAGTCGGGCAGCATAAGACATATTTTTGAGACCCTTTATCCTTTTGGTGAGGAACTTTTGGGGCCTTTCCAGCTGCTGCAGGTGTCGGGACAGATACATTCTGAATGGGGCATTGTACTCAATCATAGGTCTAATGAGTGATGAGTACAGGGGGACGATGACCTCCCTTGATCTAGATGTGAATCCCTTCATGATCAGGTGGGCAATGTAGAAGGTTTTCCTAACCACTTTAGCAACATGAGTGTCAAATGAAAGGCTACTGTCAACCTGGGTCCCCAGATCCCTGATGACTTCTTCTGTGCTCAGTGGATTGCCACCTATATGGTAGCTAGGAGTAACCTTGTTTTTCCTGAAGGGTATGACTATGCATTTCTTGGCATTTAACTTTAGGCCATGGCTCTGGCACCAGTTATCCGTTTCTGTGAGGCCCTTCTGAAGGATATCTGTGTCAGATGTGTTTTTGACTATGGCGCCCAGTTTGCAGTCATCTGCAAACTTTGTCAGCCATAACCCTCCTGTGTTTGCTTGTACTTCAGAAAAGTAGATGCCGAACAAGAGTGGACCCAGGACTGAGCCCTGTGGGACACCACTTGTGACAGGCTTTGAGTCTGACATGGCTCCAGCAACTCTGACCCTGTGGGTTCTGTCACTTAGCCAGTTTGCAACCCATCTTGTGATGTATGGGTTTACATTCAAGCTGATGAGTTTTTCGATGATACCTGAGTGGGGTATTGTGTGAAGGCCTTTGCCAGGTCAGGGTAGGCTGTATGGACTGCCTTTCCCTCATCAATGGCCTTGGTGACTGTCTCGAAAAATCAACCAAGTTTAAAAGGCATGATCTGCCTTTGACAAAGCCAAACTGGGTTGGATCCAAAGTCTGCAAGTTCCCTATGTCTTTATTTATGAGTTCCATTATGATCCTCTCCATGGCTTTGCAGATAAGGCTTGTCAAGCTAATGGGATGGTAATTTCCAGGGTCGGTGGAGGCACCGGCCTTGTGAAGTGGGACCACAGTCGCCGTGCGCCACTCCTTGGGTACGTATCCTGAGGTGAGGCTAAGATTAAACAGCTGTCCTAACTGTGGGTTTAATTCCTCATTGAGTTTGTGGAGCACACAGCCGGGGACACCATCCGGTCCCATGGATGCTGTGTTTTTTGCTTTGGAGAGCAGTTCTCACCTGGGCGTTGGAGATGTTTGGGGGGCTACAATCCTCTGGTATAGATATCTCTCCTTTTGGGGGGGAGAAGTTTGCACTGAACCTGTCAGCCAGTATGTTGGCAATGTGTGTAGGTTCAGTAATCTTCACATCATTTTGAACTAATTCTGAGCATATCTGGGAGTTTCCTCCTAGGTTTCTAACATAGCTAAAGAAGGCCTTATGATTGTCTTTTGAGTCCTTGGCGATTTTTCTCTCAAAATTTGCCTTGGATGATTTTATGAGAGCTCTTAGTTTTTTACTTATAATGATTAAAGGTGTCTTACCTTTTAAGGATTTTGCTCTATCTTGTAGTAGCTTTCTCCTTTTGTTGTAGAGTTTGTTTATGGCTGGGGTCCACCAGACTGGACGCTTGCCTTTGGTACAAAGAGTCTTAGTTTTGTTTGGGATTGCCTGATCCATGCAGTCCTGTAGGTGCTGGTAGAAGGCATTTGTAAGTGATTCAGCGGTTTGAGTAATGTTTACCACTGGCTCAGGGGCCTTAAAGGAGACCACGCTAGTTTTTAGAAGTGTGAAGTCGGCTTTTGAGAAGTTTTTCACTGTGGTCTTTTTTATTTCAGGTGGGGGCAGGATGAGGACCTCCAGCGAGATTAGTTTATGATCTGATCTCACCAGTGAGGGGTATACTTCTTGTGTTGAACATTGTGATCCCATGTTCGCGATGATCACATGATCAAGTATGTTTTCTCCTCTTGTGGGGATGGCGACTAGTTGTTCCATGGCATTTGAGTTTATGAACTCCAGGAACCTTTGGGCTAGAGTGTTTGGGCTTGAGTAGTGTTCCCAGTCTATATTAGGGTAGTTGAAGTTACCTAGTATGATGGTGTTTGGAGATACATTTATCCCCTCCATTGTTTTCAGGAAGGCCATGTGAGGTTCCTGAGTTTGAGAGGGTGGCCTGTAACATGCTACAAATTGCAGAGCAGTCTTGCCTATGGTTAATTGCACCTGGATGGTCTCCGATGCATCGTGCGTTGCCACCAACCTTGAGGTGTGGGTGTCCTTTATGAATATGGACACCCCCCCTCCTTTCTTGGTGTTGTCCGGATTTTGGGGCCGGAACGCATGATATGAGGTGAAACCTGCTAGTACTGGGGTGCTCTCAGGAGCCTTGAACCAGGTTTCTGTCACAGCACAGACATCGATGTTCTCCATACTGAGAAGGGCCTCGAGTACGTGCATCTTGAGTTTGAGACTTCTGGCATTGAGCAGCATTACCCTTGGTTTTTTTACTTTTTTGTGTTCTAGGGTGGTAGGTTTAGAATTTGAGCCTTGCCTAAAAAAGGCACTATGGGGTGGCAAGAGCCTTTGCCAATATCCGGAAGCCTAGGGGTGACAGGTGCAAGCCGTCCCTTGCGAAGCAGCGTGGCTTGTCCAGCATGTCATCCCAGGCAGACAGACATTGGATCCCCTTTGAATGACACCAGAATTTAAGCCAATTATTAAAGCTGATCATCTTATCACTGTATTGTGGCATCATTCTAGGTGAAGGTAGGATACTGCTCAAGGTCAGGGTCATACCTGCATGGGCTACATAATCAGAGAGCTCCTCAATGTCTCTTTTCATGTAGTCCAAGGAGGTACATCTCAGGTCATTGACACCAGCGTGGACAATGACTGAGTCGTACTTGTACCTGCTGTTGAGAGACCTGAGTGCTTGTGTTATGTGGCGGATTCTAGCCCGATAGGCAGCTTACTGTGACCTTCTCCTTACTCAGTCTGGTGAGCGGGACGTCAGTGTGTCTGACTATGGAGTCACCTATGACAAGTATGTTTGGTGTTGTATTTGGCCTTAAGGGCAGTGACTGCTTTGCACACTGATTTTGTTGTTTATGTGTTGTTTATGTGGTGTATTGAGTTTGCAGTTGCTTGGGTGTCTGCTTTGGAGGCCTCTGCTGTTTAGGTAAATTTTTACTCAGAGCCTCCGAGTATGTCTTAGTGTGTTTATGTGTTTGATTCAGTGGTGTGGTTGAGTTATGTGAGACTGGTATTGTGGTGTGTGTAGTTGCCTTCTCCTCTTGCCTGGTCTTGCCAGTCCTGAGATGAGAGAGCTCAGCCTCCAGTCTGGCTAAATAGCTGCATCTCTCACAAGTGTTAGTGTTACGTGGGAGGAGGAGAGGGTTGTCCGTGTACATGAGGCAATTGTAACATTGTCTCAGAATTCCCAGATTCACCAACTGGGCAGGAGAGGACGCCAGCATCTGACCCTTCGACATGCTAGAAAGAATTATGAGTTGGTATGAGACAGAAAAGTAGTGGGCTTAGCAGGGAAGTGGGCACTTCTGGGGGGGGTTGGCTAGTGAGAGATTTGTATAATATAGGAGTGCTTGACCTGCAAAGAGAATGCTTATAAGACAAGGGATATGCTTATAAGACAAGTGCTGAGCTTTTTGAGAAGAAAAGGCTATTTGGAACAAGTGCTGCACTTTTTAGTGTAGGTGTAAACTGTTTAGGTTCCTAACAGAGCAGTTCTAAGGGAAAAATTGAAGAACAGACTTTCTGGAGCCAGAAAGAGTTTAACCTTGTTTAACCGGTGCTGCCCGATGCTGCTCTAGTGGCAACTCAGCTAAATCGCGCTAAAGCACGTTAAAGCGTGCTTGATAGCAGGGGCTGGAAAGAAGCAGGAATAGATCCAAAAGGGAAAATAAAACTACAGTTTCAAGTCAGTAACCACCTCTACAGGGGGCAGGGAAGCTGCTCAATGTTAGTCACTGCCACTGATCAACAGAGACCCTCCTTCAGCCCAAGCAAAAATGGCCTCACAGAAACTTTCAAACAGTTCAGGAACAGCAAGCCTGTAACTGAACTTTTTTAACTCTCAGAAAAGTGGGAAAAAGCAAGATTTTTTTTTTGTTTTGTTTTTACAGAGATAGCAGAGGTTCACAAGTAATATCAAGTTATAACAGTGCAGTAAATGACCCCACACAAGAGTGCTAGGTCAAGGACAGAAAATATGCAAGTTTTAAGAAAAAACGATTTAAAATTAAGTGCAAACAGGAAATTCAGCAAACAGCTTTTGGTTGTGCTCTAAATATAGCTACTAATACAGAAATCAAGTTTAACAAGCCAGAAAATGCTCAAGCTAGGCAGCTATGCAGAAAAACTTAGCAAATAAACAGAGAAACATACTTAAAATCTCAAAAGTGGCTCCCTTCTTCTCTCAGCATTTTTTCCTCTTGGAGGGTGCTTCACCAACAGCCAACAAGCCTGAAAAGACGCCCAAACCACGAGGCAACTAGGTTTTAAGAGAGGAAGATGAAGGAGTTATGGAAATGACCCTAGTGGCCAATAAAACTACAGTTTCAAGTCAGTAACCACCTCTACGGGGGCAGGGAAGCTGCTCAATGTTAGTCACTGCCACTGATCAACAGAGAGACCCTCCTTCAGCCCAAGCAAAAATGGCCTCACAGAAACTTTCAAACAGTTCAGGAACAGCAAGCCTGTAACTGAACTTTTTAACTCTCAGAAAAGTGGGAAAAAGCAAGATTTTTTTTTTTTGTTTTGTTTTTACAGAGATAGCAGAGGTTCACAAGTAATATCAAGTTATAACAGTGCAGTAAATGACCCCACACAAGAGTGCTAGGTCAAGGACAGAAAATATGCAAGTTTTAAGAAAAAAACGATTTAAAATTAAGTGCAAACAGGAAATTCAGCAAACAGCTTTTGGTTGTGCTCTAAATACAGCTACTAATACAGAAATCAAGTTTAACAAGCCAGAAAATGCTCAAGCTAGGCAGCTATGCAGAAAAACTTAGCAAATAAACAGAGAAAAAATACTTAAAATCTCAAAAGTGGCTCCCTTCTTCTCTCAGCGTTTTTTCCTCTTGGAGGGTGCTTCACCAACAGCCAACAAGCCTAGCCAAGAGTTTAGCCCATGTTTAGACAAGTCAGCACCCAATGGCCCTGTCCAGAAGGGACACAGGTAGAATCCAAGGGGTGTATTTTCTGTTTCCCATACAGTTATCTAGGCTGTGCTTAAAAAGGGGTAAAGAGGTGCTTTACTTGACATGGAGAGGGAGTCTATTCCATAGATAGGGGAGTCTCTGGGGCATATATCTGTCCTGCCAACAAGTCCTGTTGATGTCACAGACCAGGTTGAGGCTGTGTGTGTGAGTTACTCCAGTGGAGCTTGACTTGTGGATATGCAGCAGTCCCATCAAGGTGGGATCTGTGATCACCTTGTATGCCAGACAGAGGTCACCTCTGAAGAGTCTCTATGAAACTGAGTAGAGGGATAGGGATTTTAGCCTATCTGTGTATAGTAGATGTTTGAAGGCCCTGGATTCTCCTGGTGAGGATCTTCTGTGGTCTCTCCAGCTGCTGCATGTGCTTTGTGAAATATTAAATTTAGCCATACTTCCCAATGTGAGAATCAAACTCTGTACATTGTATTTGTAAGGTAAACACCTTAACCATTATGCCAACCCCCGAACAATTTATTGTACAGGTAGATGCTTCAAATTATGGGGTGGGGGCTGTACTTAGCCAGGTTTCTGCAGAAGGAAAAGAGCACCTAGTGGTATATCTGAGCTGTAGACTTCAATCTAGAAAAGAGTGTTATGCAGCCATGGAGAAAAGTAGTGTTTGGCCATAGTGTGGGCATTGCAAAAGATGCAGCCCTATCTTTATGGGAGAAAATTCACCATACTCACAGATCATAACCATTTAACATGGCTTAATATGGTCAGTAAGCAAAATGGCAAGTTACTGAGATGGAGTCTAGGATTGCAAGCATATGATATGACCATACAATATAGCAGTGGGGTTAAAAATGCCAATGTGGATGGATTGTCCACGAGAGGTGTGGGTTAATATTCCCAAGTAGACCCATTTTTCTCAAGCGTTGGTTTTCAAGGGTTACTTGAAAATCATGATTGAGTCATAAGAGGGGAGAAATGTGAAGAAAATGAAAACAATGACATCTGTGTTAGCATGTCTGGCAGGAGATTTGCGTATATTCTCAGATTAACTTGTATTGTATGCCAGCATGCCTAATTTTGAAAATGTAAATAAGTTTTTTTTAAATGTTGAGTATTTCCCTGTTTATACAAAATGTTTAAAGAATCAGTCAGTATTTTGATACATTTCTAATTGCACATGTTTGTGAGGGAGTTCTAAAGTACAAACTGTCTGTGGAGAATCAGCTGATCAGTAGATGATGGCATTAGAATGTTCCTGGTTGAGCAGATGATTGACAGGAAAAGGATTTTTTTCAAACAGGTGACTGCTATTTTTAAAATAAGACAATTGAGTCTGTTAACCTGGGATATAAAGAGACTGCTGAAGTCAGTTGTGAGTAGTTAGTGAAGAGTTGCAGTCACAGTGCTGTGCAGTGGATACCTGACAAAGGACTCATCATAAACTGTAAGCCTGCATTGGCCTTGCTGTTATGTTTTAGATTAGATCACCGACAGTATTCTCCAGTTAGATTACGAAAGTTTAGTTATTCAGATAGAGTTTTTCTAGAATGATAGACTTCTATCATGCAGTTTAATTTTACATTTCTGGTGATTGACTTTTGGTGTTTATTGAATATTATTGATTTACATTCTTGTAATCTTGCTACCTATTATTAAATATTTTTCATTAGTTTATATTGTGGCTGGACAATCAGTATATTCTTTAGAGTTTAGGGAGTTCCTATACCTGTTTGATACTCCCCAGGTCACCTCGAATGCCTAGCTGCTTCTGGTCATAACTATCATTTATTTTTCTATTTAATGTTTAATAATTGATCACCCTTTGAAGGGAGTGTGGGCCTATCTGACTCTGGTAGCAGAGTTTACCATTTGTACTGGGGAGAGGACACAGCTGGAAATCTGTATAAGGCTTCCCATAAGTGTTTGAGTATGTGAGATTTAAAGTTATTTTGAGTGTGACTGAGTCAGAGGTCTTAAATTGGAACACGTTGCTCTGAAGTTTATAATAAGGGATTACATTTGAGGTGGGCTGAGGTATATAGTCCAGTCCAAGGAATACAGAGCATGTTCCTGTTGTGCTCTTAAGGGAAATTGTGGAAATTTACTCTTGTGTGCTCTGTGCTTCGATGTTTTCAGTGATGCTTCCACACTGATGAGGATTGAGGTTCCTTAATTACTGACCTGGGTTTTAAGTGGGGGACGTCACATTTATTAGTGGCAGTCTGGTGGAATATTAACTGGATGTCACAGGAGTATAGAAATATTAAGTCACTAATAATGTCTTGGTTAAGGTGAGGATTTATTGTATCTAAGAAGGCTATGAGTGGGGTATCTGACCTGTGTCCAGAGTGGAAACCGTGTTGTGTATATAAAAACAGATTGTATTATGTTATGAAGCCTAGAAGCTGTTTATTTAATAATTTCTCAAGTAATTTGTAGAAAAAAAATATTATTACATTTAGCTTAAAATTTCAAAAGTCTAGTCCTGCCCTCTTTATGGATTGGGATTGTGTATGACTTTTTCATGGCTGATAATATATAATGTTACTCAACAGATCTGGATAGGTTATGAAGTTGATGTAATTCAGGGGTACACAGTGCCCATATTTTCAATGACTTTGGTAGTTGTTTTTAGTCTCCTGAGTCATTTTCTTATTGTCTGTTGTGATGCACAAAGACAAGCTACACTGTCAAGTGTTCATAGATTTTATCTGACTTGCAGTGTCAGTAGGACTTATAACCTTGAAAACTATTTATTAGTTTACTTGTCATAGCCTATCCACTTCTGTAAAGTGTCTTGCTACTTTCAGTTCATATCATATTGTATTCTTGATCATAGTTTATCCTAGTAATATTCTGAAAAGGTATTTCAATCTGTTTGTATTTCATCTGTTTTGGGGATTTTCTCTCCTAGTATATAATTTACTTATTAGCTATTGTAAAATGTGTTTTATGTGTGTTTTGTGGAGCCCTTCTCCCCATCTCATTGCAAAATATATAATATGTTGCAGGGTTTGTTTTCCCTTGTGTGTAATTACTCATCATTACTGTTTCAATGTTTTTGAATCTATTGCGAAACTTTTCTCTCTAGACTTCCTATAAAAATGGGCCAATGACTCAGTCAGACTTTCAAGGTTACCAAAAGACAAAAATAAATGGTCGTCACTAGTGTTAATATGAAGATTTGTGTTAGCATCCAAAGATTCAGTAGGTATAATCTGAGATTGTAATAAAGACATGACTGTCTGAACAAATATAAAGTTAGCTTGTCAGGGTATCAGAGTTAGTATTGTGTTTTTCCTGAGATTATTTTTTTAATAGAGTTCCAGAATACATTGGGCTTTTCATATTGGAGGACTGCAGTTTACAGTAGTTTTCTTTACTCTTTGTACTAGATTTTGCACTTTGTTTCTGAATCTTTCATATGTTTCACAGAATGCTACAGTTTTTTTTTTGTTTTGTTTTTTCTAGTATATCCATCCCTTGCCTCTTAGTGTAATCATTAGCTTAATTAATGATCTTAAATAAGGTGCTGGCATAGTTTTGCATTTCTTTTTGCACATTGAAGCTAAAGTATTCAGGATGTCTAATACTTTTAGGTTAACATACTAATTTTGTCACAAAGCCGCACTTTCAGGTCATCAGATGCATTACTTTTAAACAGAGCAACAATGACAATATGAACAGTTGCCAGATAAAAGAATAATTTGGCACATTATCTACACAGACATTAAAACAATTACTGTTTACTTTAAAAGAATATTGGCCAGTTTTCAAAACAATTAGGGTAGTGTAACAGAGGGCCTGCACCATTCTGCAATGCTACCCCAACTCTACATCTGGTAAGATATCACGTCAGGGGGCAGAGCACCCCACAAGCTACATGCAAATGCTGCATGTACAAGAGACACTTGCTACTCCAGGACCAGGTAATGAGATTCAGAGGCATTCAATGTAAATGAGCCGTATTTACCTATTCTAGTCTGATCCAATGACTGAAGAGCCATGAAATATATTTCATTTAAGAACTGTTTTTTAATCAGTTGCCTAGATACAACAATAAATAGTGGAAATGCACTAGTATAAGAACATAAAAAAGTTATGTGTTCAGAGCTGTTTCTAACAAATTAGCATTCTGATTTTAGTTGACAACAATGGTATGGAAAGCTTACTTTAGCTTAGGAATTCCCTAGCCACTAAGGTCACCTAAACTCAGATGTTCATCGTGTTTCACTGTTGCAGTCATGACTGTGGGGTTCTCCCCTGCCGGCAGGCAGTCCTCGGTCGGCCAGAATCCCAAAGTCTGGGTCCGGCGTCGGCTGTTCAGCCATGCTCCCTGATGTCAGAGCGCCAGGAGTACAAAGCTGACAGCCGATGCCATGTTCTCCAGTTTTTCTTGCCGTGCGGTGATAGCAGTTCGCATTTGCCGGTCAGCTGACTCCTGACAATTTTTGCTAAACGTACTTCAGTCCGAAGGCTTTCTTCTCCTACTCAAAGCTAAGTACCCCATTGGGGAAACTTTTTTCTTGCTCCGGTCCGATGTCAGAAAAAGTTAATAATTGTATTTCATTTGGGAAGCAAATACCTCATAAGGACTTTTATTCTTACTGTATTCCTTGCTTAAGCCCTGACCACGACGTAGCTAGTTGTCGGTTTTGTGCTAGATTCAATCAACGTACGATTAAATGAAGGTACGATTTTGCATTTCATTACTTTGGTAGGCGCTTTAATTACAAAATGTCATCAGATTTGGTTCCGGCTACTGGAGTCCACAAACGACGCAAGGATAAAGACAGGCCTCTGAGGTCCAAATCGGACGATATTGTACAAGCAGAGCCAGATTCAGGTTCGGCCATCGTCAGTGAGGCACTTTTGCAGCCCCTGTCATCGGCCATTTCGGAACCGATAGCCGAAATGGACTCCCATGAAGAAACAACTAGGCCTTTGAATATTTCTGTTGCAGGACCTTCAGACAATGCTCCTTCGGATGGGTCTGGAGCCGCTGTACAGGTACTGACTTCTGAAGGGGTTTTCAGGCCTACTCAGCTTCTAATAAAGGCAAAGCCAAAGACAAAGGCAAAGACTCCTTCCAAATCAAAGACTACAGCTCAGGCCTCTTCTGATCCAGCACCCAAGTCTCAGAAATAGTTACTTAAGATGGCGGAGGACTTACTTACTATGATTAGGGGTTCACATCACCCTCCAGATAAAAGGCCAAGGCAGGAAGTGTATTATGACTCCTCTGATCAGGCTTCTGTTTCTTCAGTTTCTTCTTCTGACCAGGAATATTCTTTCCCTCGTTATGAGGATTCTGATGCTGAGGAATCCATTCTTTCAGCTTCTCCCCCTGAGGATTTCTCTTTTGGGGAAACTTTACATGAAATGAGGGAACATTTTCACTGGGAAGGACAGGAGTACTCGGAATCTAAGAAAAGACTTAGGGATTTTCTTCTTCTTCCCCAACATAGACCCCTGGCTATCTCTCCTATTTTGGATATTGTGGATGATGCTTTTTCAGAGGCTAACTTAACTCCGGACTCTTTTCCTCCAGCTCCTGTTAAGCCAGACAGATATTATAGGGTTCCTGATTACCACCAGTTTTTATACAAGAACCCTACTGCTGATCCTGAAACCATTTCTCAGGGTCCTAAGTGGGTTAAGGCCGCTTCTGCTAAAAACCCCATTCCCACTGAGAAGGATTCCAAATCTTTAGAAAGGTGGGGCAAAAAAGTGTACACTTCTGCTACTTTATCTATTAGGGCTTTAAACTGTCAATTTCATATGCTGAAATACCAGCAATTTCTTCTGTCTGTTTTGAAACAAAAGCTAACTTCCATTTCTGCCTGTGCAGATGATAAGGAATTACATGACTTAATGCATGCCACTGAACAAGTTGGGAAGCATGGTTTACACTGTGGATTTGATGCCTTAGAGGCTTCTTGTAGGGCTGCTGCCTCTGGTACGGTCATTAGAAGGCATGCTTGGTTAAAGGAACAAAACTTGCCGGATCAGGTAAAAGCTAAGTTATTGGATGCTCCTGTTCAGCATAATGTTTTGTTTGGATCTAAAGCTGAAGAGGTGATAAAGAAGATGGAGGACAAGGCGAAATCCATGCAAACAGTTAAAGATTTCTTACAAGTACAGCCACCCAGATTTATTAGGAATTGGCCTACAAAAAATTGGTCCTTTCCCAATTCAGACAGGCCTCAGAGGGGTAGATACAGACGCTCCTGAGGAAGGCCTCAAACGCAAGCCTCTTATAGACCAAGACAGTGGATTGCTTCCACCCCTAGGGGAGGAGAGGACAGGTTGCAAGCTCATAGAAAACAGGCTCAATGACTCCCTCTGTTGGGCTGCAGGAACTTCTTGCCTGGAAGCCCCACTCAGAGGAAAACTTTCTCTTTTTCATCTAAATTGGACTCATATAACCCAAGACAAGTGGGTTCTGGATGTGGTTTCAAGAGGTTACAAATTCCATTTTCATACCCTACCAAGACCAAGCGGATGGCCGGATCCTCCAAAACATCAATGGTTAGAGGCCTTAAACCAGGTGGAAGCTCTCTTGGCTATGAAAGCCATAGAACTGGTTCCACTTTCAGAGATGGGACAAGGTTTTTACTCAAGGCTTTTTCTAGTCCCCAGAAAGTAAAATTCATGGAGACCCATTCTGAATCTGCCAGTCTCGAACACTTTTTTAGAGATACCAAAATTCAAGATGCTTACTCTTCAGCAGCTACTTCCAATGCTGACCAAAAATGCATGGATGATAACTTTGGATTTAAAGGAGGCATATTTACACATTCCCATCAGGCAGGAATGCAGAAAATACCTCAGGTTCAGGGCCGGATCGAAGCACTATCAATTCTCTGCGCTGCCCTTTGGATTGTCTACTGCGCCCAGGGTCTTCACCAAATGCCTGGCTCCAGTAGTAGCTTATTGCAGACTCAAGGGAATTCAAATTTACCATTATCTGGACGATTGTCTAATTCAGGCAGACAGCAAGGATGTCTTACTCCAGCATCTAGAATTTGTTCAGAACCTTCTCAAGTTCCTGGGATTCTCTGTAAACATAAAAAAGTCAAATTTGACACCCTCACAACAGATAACTTTTCTGGGTGCTCTTCTAAACACCACAACCCAGACGGCATTTCTGACATCTGAAAAACAATTACAGCTGGCTTCAACTTTCAAAACCTTGGCAACTTTAACTCAGCTTTCTGCAAGGAAATTCCTGCAGGCTTTGGGTTACATGGCCTCCTGCATCCTTCTCGTACCATATGCAAGACTACATATGAGGAAAATTCAGTGGTACCTAAAAAGTGTATGGTCTCAGCATTGCCACAGTTTAGACATACAGATCACCGTCCTGCCTTGTCTCCAAAAGAAATTCCTTTGGTGGTCCAAGGCATGTACTCTAAACATAGGAAAACCCTTCAGTCTGCCTCCAGCCACTCAGATACTAACCACGGATGCTTCAGATTATGCATGGGGAGCTCATTTTCAGGGCAACTGTCTGCAGAGCCTTTGGACAAGGGATCAGAAGCTCCTGCATATCAATTTAAAGGAAATGTTAGCCATACAGAACACTCTATTGGCTTTCAGGAATCTTCTAAAACCAGGAAAGCTACTGATACGGACAGACAACACCACAGTTATGTGGTACATAAACAAGCAAGGGGGATCTCATTCCTCTCCCCTTTGCAGACTAGCCATGAATCTATGGAACACAGCTCTAGCTTGCAAACTGGACCTTCAAGCTCAGTTTCTACCAGGGAAGCAAAACTTCCTGGCAGACAGTCTGAGCAGAAACCTGCCAGATCCACATGAATGGATGCTGGATACCGAAATATTCAGGATGATTACAGCAGTCTGGGGATGTCCTCACATAGACCTCTTTGCATCCCACCTCAATCATCAACTACAGATTTTTTTGCACCAGGACTTTCCACGAACTAGCTTGGAAAGTGGATGCTCTATCATTCAGCTGGAGAAATCTCTCAGGATATGGCTTCCCGCCTCTACCTCTTCTTCCACCGGTGTTATTAAAGATCAAAGAGAACAAGCCCAAGATGATAATTTTGCTGGCCCCAAATTGGCCTTGAAAATTTTGGTACCCAACTCTGAAAAACCTTTGTCTGGATCCCCCTTGGGTATTATCACAGACACAGAACCTTCTGTCCCAGCACCAGGGTCAGGTTCTGCACTCCCATGTCAAAACTCTCAGCCTGGTGGCCTGGTTAATCCAGAGTCTTTGATTCATTCTCTCCTACCCAAGCAGGTTATGGATGTCATTTTAGAAGCCAGACGTCCTAGCACTAGAAAATCTTATGCAGGAAAATGGAAAAGATTTTGCTCCTGGATGCAGGCTCAGGATTCAGATCCTTTTATTCCTAACATTCCTCTGATTTTACTTTACCTGACAGACCTCTTACATAAGGGTCTCTCTTTCTCTTCCATAAAGATCCATGCTTCTGCTATTTCTGCTCATTATAATACAGACCCTCCTATCTTTTCCCATCAGCTCATGAGACAGTTTCTCAGAGGAGCTAAGAACTTAAGGCCCCCTAGATCTCCTCCCATTCCTGCTTGGGATCTCAACTATGTTTTGGAAAAACTCACCGTACCTCCTTTTGAGCCTGCTGCCACTTCTGACATCAAGTTTGTATCTTGGAAGACAGCCATTCTGTTAGCTCTGACCTCTGCCAGGAGAGTTTTGGAGTTGCAAGCTCTCATGGCTGTGGAACCTTAGATTATTTTTCATCAAGAGAGGGTGTCTTTAAGGACTAATCCTACTTTCATGCCTAAGGTAGTTTCCAAAGTGGCTTTAAATCAAACTATTCACTTGCCAACTTTTTTCCCCAGTCCTCAAAATAAGGGGGAAAGGATCTTGCATTCCTTGGATGTGCACAGACAACTACATTTTTACCTGGACAGAACCAAGGACATCAGGAAATCAGAGCAATTGTTTGTTTCTTATGCTTCAAGTTCCCAAGGTAAAGCCATTTCAAAACAGACCATTTCTAAATGGATTGCTCATGGAATCAGATTTTGTTATTCACACCATGGAAAGCAAATCCCAGGGAGTATAAGGACTCACTCTACCAGAGCTGCTGCCACTTCAGCTGCCTTCCTCAGGGGAGTTCCTACCAAAGACATTTTGGAAGCTGCAACTTGGAGTTCAGTGCATACTTTTACCAAGCACTACAATCTACCTCTCTACTCTAAGTCTAGGGCAGGCTTTGCTTCTGCTGTCTTGCAGGGCCTTTTAGCCACCCCCTCTTCTTTATGACCACCTCCCTTTTATTCTGCTTTGGGATTCAACCCTACAGTCATGACTGCAACAGTGAAACACGATGAACATAGTACAGTTGTGTACACTTACCATAAATGTAGATGTCCGAGTGTCTTCACTGTTGCAGTCTGGGTTTCCCTCCCTCCTGTACCCTCTTATTTTTTCTTTTGTGTGGTTCCCTTCTTCACCCTTCTTTTATGGTGTATTTGCAAAGGGTATGGGATCTTACTCATTTTGGAGCACCTGACATCTGGGGCAAGAAAAACTGGAGAACATGGCGTCGGCTGTCAGCTTTGTACTCCTGGCACTCTGACGTCAGGGAGCATGGCTGAACAGCCGACGCCGGACCCAGACTTTGGGATTCTGGCCAACCGAGGACTGCCTGCCGGCAGGGGAGAACCCCACAGTCATGACTGCAACAGTGAAGACACTCGAACATCTACATTTATGGTAAGTGTACACAACTGTACTATGTCCTTACAGTGCCACTGGTCCTTTGGTTAACTCAGATGTCCTTACAGTGCCACTGGTCCTCTGGTTTTAGGACATATTACCTATTTAATGAGATTTACGCATATTTTTATAAGCTTTTCAAAAGATTTATTTATTGTTTTTTATAGATTTTATTATACCAATTAGAGATGTTTTATAATTCATTAATTAGTATTTTGTGTATGACTACTTCCATCCTTTATCTCCACAGTCGGAACTTGGGTAGCTTGTGAATTAATTTTAAGATTAATTGTTTTATTGATTAATTATTTTGGTGGCAGGATTAGGGTATTTAAGAACAGAATTTGTAATGGCATTATATCTGATGAAGTCCTGGTGTTCAGAGAACAAAAACACAATGATTTAATTAAGCATTACTAAAGGATTGTATTTACAACTTTATAACTTTGGAAGTGGTGTCTCCTTTCATCTTGTACCTTTGAGTGTGAAAAAAAACAGATACAGTAGTCCATTAAAAAAGACAAAAATAACCTTGATCATTAAAATTGCTATACCAAGTGATTACAGTGTCTTACTTACAGAGACACAAAGTCATAAAATACCAGGATTTGCAGGCAGAAGCTAGAGCAAAGTGGAAGAAGGATACCCAGACAGTTCCAATAACAGTAGGAACAATGGGTCTAATAAAAAAACAATGTGCAGTCTTATTTACATATACTACCAATACATGTAACTCCATATCAATAACAGAAGGAGTCAGTTCTGGGCACATCGTGGGAGCTGATAAGACCACTTTTGGGTAACATCAAAGACTGAAATAATGCTTCATTTGAGTAAAAAAAAAGTTTGAAAGAATACTGACTCCATGAACTTAGATCATACTCTGACTTAGGAATGGTGTCCTTTCCCATCATGGTAAAAAGTTTTGAAGAAATTAAACTGAGAGAAATATCCACAGATATTTCTATAAGGATTGTGTGTCAAGCTGTTACATTGTTTGGAGAATTTTTAAAACTCTCCCTGCTCCCTAATGTGGAAGTGAAGTCTGACAGCCACCTTATCCAGGCCTTTCCATCTATGGATATCTCAGAGACATTCCTTCTACACTGAGATGCATGTTTCCCCATCATCAATCAACAAGACAAACAAGCTGACTTAAATAACTGAATTAAAAGCAAAGATAAATTAGTGAACAATACGTACTCACAGTATGTTTACATGCTCTCCATTTGACTTAATCAGAGGCATCTCCAAGTGAGTGTCTCAAACACTGAAGATAACAATTCTATCCAAAACTATCAAAGGATCTAACTCACAAAGTGTGTGTTAATATTAATGGCACACAGTCAGCTCATACCCAGTAGAATTTCCAAGGTTAAATGCAGGGCTCAGGTCATAGAATATATTGCACGTTGCTTGTCATCTTTCCTGCCTACTTCCATTTTTCCCACCTGGAGAGTTCTTCTGTTCAGGTGCATAGACTTTGCAATCCCCTTCTTTGCCACTGCTGTACAGAGTGGTGGCTTTTCAATGTTGCCACTATCACTTGTACCCTCACAATCTTCTAAGAGGCTCTGGAAACAAGTGGTTGTAGAGAAATTGCCAGGAAAGTGCTGTTTTGCTAGTTGGTTTATAAGTTGCTCCTTTATTTCTATCTTATTCTTCTAGCTTGAGTGTGCTGCTGCCATAGGTCTCAGCGTTTGAGCAGTGGGCCATCCTCTACTACAGCTGCAGCGCATTGACCCAGGCCAGTGGTCACTTCTGTAACAGGAAAGAAAACAGCACCGGCTACCTGATGAAGACCTGGTCACACAAACCAATCAGATACAGAGAAAAGCAGGCTGAACCAGTCACCACGGCTGATATAAATCCACTTTAATTGTAGAGACAACAATTAAGCACTTTCACAATCCTCTCGAATGCTGACTTGTTTTTCTGAGCTGTCTCAGTTTGCTGAATGTTGCCATATTGCTCCCCTTACACCTTACACCTCACACCTACACAAGTGGAATGACTTGTTTTTCGCAGCTGTTTCAAATTGCTAAATGTTGTTCTATTGCTCTCCTTATTCAGAAACAACAAAAACAGTTTAGTCTCTTCTGTCTTTTGGTTTCAATTCTCAGCACACTTATTTTATGGTTATGGCCTATGACTGTAAAAAATGTAGGCCTATCACTAGGTTTACATTCAGGAATTCGTAACGATTCCCATAAGGCATGATCTTTTTCTCTAACATCATTCCTCCAATTCAATGAGCTTCTGTGCTAGCCATGGTAGGATTTTCTTATGAAGTCCTTAGGCCCTTACAAGCCTAGCCAAGAGTTTAGCCCATGTTTAGTCAAGTCAGCCCCAAAGCCCCTGTCCAGCAGGGACACGGGTGGAATCTCAGTGGTGTATTTTCTGTTTCCCGTTTAGTTATCCAGGTTGCGCTTGAAAAGGGTAATGAGGTACTCTGCTTGACGTGAAGAGGGAGTCTATTCCACAGATGGGGAGGTCTCTGGGACACAAATCTGTTCCTCCAAGTCATATTGATGTCACAGACCAGGTTGAGGTAGCGCGTGAAGGTTACTTGAATGGAGCGTGATTTGTGAATATGCAGCAGTCCAATTAAGGTGGGGTCTGAGGTTGCTTTCTATACCAGACAGAGGTCACCTCTGAGGAGGGGGTATGAAACTGAGTAGAGGGACAGGGCTTTTAACCTATCTGTGTAGGGTAGATGCTTGAGGCACTGGATTCTTCTGGTGAGGAACCTCTGTGGTCTGTCCAGCTGCTGCATATGTTTTGCGAGGTACATGCCGAAGGGGGCATTGTACTCAATAATTGGCCTTATAAGGGAAGAATACAGGGATGTTATGACCTCCTTGTCCCTGGATGAGATACCCTTACTTATGAGGTGCACCATATAGAAAGCTTTCCATACAATGGAAGCAAAATGGTGGTCAAAAGTCAGGTTGCTATCAACCTGTGTGCCCAAATCCCTCATGACAGATTGTGTACTTAGGACGTTGTGTTATTAATGTGATAATATGTGGGAACATCACTCTCCCCAAAGGGGATAATGATGCATTTTTGGCATTCAGCTTGAGGCCATGTTTCTGGCACCAGTCATTTGTTTAGGTGAGACCCTCTTGGAGGACGTCCACATCACTTGGGGAATTGATGACCACACCCTGTTTGCAGTCATCTGCAAACTTTGTCAGCCATAGCCTACTGGTTTTGGCCTGCACCTCAGAGAAGTATATTCTGAATAACAGCGGCCCCCAAAAATTATCCCTGGGGTACACCACTCGTTATGGGTGTACTGCTTGAGGTTGCTTCCCCTATTTTGATTAGATGGGTTCCATCAGTGAGCCAGTTTGCTACCCATCTGATAACATATGGATTCATACCTAGTTGAGAGAGATTGTCTACTATGCCTGAGTGGGGAATAGTGTTCAAGGCTTTGGTCAGGTCAAAGTAGGCAGTGTACACTGTCTTCCCCTCATCCATGGCTTTGGTGACTGTCTTAAAGAAGTCGACCAGATTTAACAGACATGACCTCCCCTTGACAAAGCCAAACTGTGTGGGGTCGAGTGTTTGGAGGTTGACAATGTCCATCCAATGGCATGATAATATGTTCCATGGCCTTGCAGATCAGGCTAGTTAGGCTGATGTGTTTATAATTTTCCAGATCAGTGGATGCTCCACCTTTGTGCAAAGGGATGACAGTGGCTGTCCTCCACTTGACTGGGACAAAATCAGTACTTAGGCTTTGGTCGAATAGGGTGCCTAATGCTGCTGCAAGTTCATGCCTGAGTCCATGTAGGATGCAGCCTGGGATATTATTGGGTCCCATGGAGGATGTATTTTTTGTCTTGAAGAGGGCAGTGATGACCTGTTCCTTAGAGATAAGAGGAGGGCCGGTACTGGGGATGTCCTGATTTACTGATGGGGGGGGGGCAGAGGGGTGAAGTTTTCATTGAATCTGTCAGCCAGTAGTTTGGCTATATCTACAGTGTGTGTGTATGTGCTGTCCTTGACCACCAGTTCTTAACAGACCTGGATGCTTCCTTTGAGATTGCAGACATATGTGAAGAAGGTCTTATGATTGTCTCTAGTAGATGTGGCCAATTTGGACTCGAAGTTAGCTTTAGAGGATTTTACTAGTGCTCTTATTTGCTTGTTCAGGCTAAGGAGAGATTGCTTCCAATTGGGCAGCTGCTCCTTCTTGGTCCTGGACAGCAATATTTTCCTTTTGTTATATAGTTTATTTATTGCAGATGTCCACCAGAGAGGTTTACTCTTCCTTATGGAGGATGATTTTGTCCTGTCAGGTATTCAAAATGTTATAACCTACAAACCCACACACAGACTCAGAGACTCAGATGCAGACACATACACTCATTTGCCAGTACTGAGATTAGAACCCCTACTTATCTACTTGTATTTACTATAGTGCTATATACTTATTGCAAGCACCACAAAGCTTGTGGTTCAAGGCTGCAGTAGCAGCTTTTTTACTCACAGCAGTGTCTATAAAGGATGCTTTAAATATGCAGATCTACAGGGTGGTATTTAGCTGTTGATTTACATATTTGATGGCGCCTTCCAAGATCTTTGCCACAAGCCTGGTTAGTGTGTTGAGCTTGGCCTCATTGTCCCATTCCATCTGACACATACATTGTCATTCTCTAACAACACTTTTGCTTTTCACTGGTGTTTGATATCATTCTATTTCTTGATATCATTCTATTTCCAGACAGAGACTATTGTAGAGAGACTATATGTAATTAGATTTCTGATACTCAGCAGGTAACCAGATTTTCATCTCGAGGCCACAGCTCTGCTGAAGTTCTGGTGCTCAGATGGAGGTCCTGGATATTTTGTTAGTTCGGATACATTTCAGATGGACACTGAATTATCAAGTCATCCCACTTTTTCTCTACACAGAATCACCCTGTCATCACATGTTTCTTCTACTCAGGGTATCCAAGTCATTACACTTCTTAAGGAAGCAAAAATGCTTGTCTTGATCTTAGCAGATGGTTCAAAACAGCTAATATGCCCTCATTCATTTAAAATCAAGGAACAGTTTTAGGAATGATCAAGCAATAATTATTCGTAGGGAATATTTTTTTGTTTTCCTTTTGGAATATCTGGCTGTGTGTTACCTGTAAAAATATCATTATTGAAGTCTGCATTCTGAAGGTGATTTGTAAGTATAGGATAAGCAAGTGAGTATGTAATACTATAGAAACAAAGCATCTGTTTGGTTATCTTTGTCAGTTATGGTTCTCTAGTATGAGTAAAATCTTAATAACCCTGAGCTGTGAATTTATTTGCATTGATGGCATCACTCATTACCAACCTAGATAATGCTAGTTATGTCCACCAGCTTAGAATTGCTTCTGGTGAGTACATGGTAACATCTTAGTTGATATTAGAATGTTAATGTATTTTAACTAGGTAGGATTATCATTCTGAAAGGACCAACCCTGTTTTTTATTACTTAACATAACTGCAATTGCAATGCCTTCTGTGTACATCAATGGGAAACACATTCATCACTATGTCTAATTTTCTTAAGGATGAACAAAACTTTCTTGAGAAAGTTGCATTCGATGTGATGGGGGGACTGGTCATTTACACTTGGTAAAATGCAAACTTTAATGGATTTTGATTTTTAATGCAGTTGGATGGTCTGGTTTTAATGAATTAGTATCCATGGGATGCCTTTTAAAGTTTAAAGCACACATTAGGTAGGTACATAATACATTTTTACTAAATTTCATTGCTTATTCTTATTTTAATTTTTATCTTTATTTCACAGTGTTTGTCATTTTATATTTGCTTTCTCTGTGCTCATAGTCACTTTAAGATTTTGCTTGCTGAATGCTAACAGTACATAAGGTGTGATATCAATGTTGACAGAGGTAACATTCCCTCTGTACCGGTCACCCATTACACCCATCATATCATACAACAGTCCATGTGTCATGTATGTCATTACACATGTCCACCAATTGCAATGCCTACAAACATGCCCAAATGTCAGGATTGTAGGACCTACACACCTGTACACGTAGTGTTGTGCGTTCAGATAACATGCGTGAGCAGTTGATGTATGCAGGTGATGTGTATCCTAGTACATCATGCAGTTGCAATGCAGCCTGAACATTGCCAACTATATATGGTGATATGCTGAATGTACGGAAAGATGTACCTCAGGTATGGACAGATGTGTGGAAATAACTAAGTGGTGGGGCATCTTTGCAGATGGATTTTGCTGTGGACAGCTCACAGGTGTGTCACAAGCAATCCTACAATAACCTGTGTAACTGGTAAGCAATGTTTTCATTAATTGAAGGACATAACACACAACTTAGACAGCGGTCAGGGTGACAGTGAAGGTAAATCACTTGACACCTGTTAATAGTTAAGATGTTCCATGTGCATATAACAGCACTGTTGCCACAGGAAGCGTCAGGGAAGGTAAATCACTTGACACCTGTTAATAGTTAAGACGTCCCATGTGCATATATCAGCACTGTTGCCACAGGAAGCGTCAGTACAGTTTGTAATGCATGCAATACTGCTGTACGTCTATCATACATAACATGAGCTAGGCAGGTCTGAGATTCACAGTACTGGCATGTGTGGTTGCGTGTGTGTCCATATATGTCACGTACTGCGGGGAATACATCTCAATTGTTACTCACTATCCTGTACACTAGTGTACACATCTGTGCAGACTGCAATGTAGAAAGTAGGACATAGGCAGGGGCATGTATCTCACACATGTGAGGTATCTGTATGTGCGTGACATAGGTGTATTCAATACTGAATGCCACAGTGTGTGTATGTAGGGCTGACTGGTCCCTGGGGTGAGGATGTATGTTACCATACTGAACTGATAAGACCACTCCCCCCATCCAGGTGATGCATACTACTATCCATGTTAATGTCCCCGATCTTAGGCCGTACTGACAACCTGTACATGTGTATTCTCTGTGGCGCGTCATGTAGGTGCACAGTACTGTAATGATGATTTGCACATAGGCAGGATTCCTCACTTCACCAGTAGCCACTGTGTGCGAGTGTGTGTTACTGTGTCGGTGAATCCATGAGTGTGTGGGTGTGTTACTGTGTCACTGAATACATGTGTGTCAATACCTGAGTGTGTGGGTGCAGTTCTGTGTTGGCATCCTGTCATGGGAACGTGTATTACTGATTCTCAATGAGGCATCGCACTTCTCACTGGCCTCTACCTTTGTAATCAGCTAGACCACTTTCTTACCTCACCTCACCACTCCATGTAACTGTACCTGTGATGTCACCCTTTATGGATGTCACGTCTGTGGCCACAGTAGCTTAATACACAGCTATCATGCTCTTGGATCTGCAGATGTGCTTGTAATGTGGGACATTCTCACTGGTATGTGGCAGCTACACGGTGAATGCTGGTATATTCATACATACCTGTGAGTAGTCCACATTGACATATGGGACACTAACTGCAAACACCGACATCCACCGGCACATGTAATTAGACCTGAAGGAGGACAGCAGAACATCATGACCAACATGCAGTTACTGTTGTTACACAAGACACATACTCTTAACAGTACGAAATGCATTGTACACATGTAGTACATGGTATATCTGCTGCCTCTCAACAGTACTCAACAATTGTAAACTATACTTATCTTCCTAGTCTGTTCACCCTGTGCATCAGACCATATGAGCATGTCCCTGCACCGATGGTGTGGATGTCAGGGATACAGCACAGGCATTATCATATGCACAGGGTGATAATGTTTGCTAGAGGCCTAGGCTGCACCATTGGATGACATAATGTGTGTGGGTTAGGGCATTTGATCTAAATGGGCATGTGTGGATGTTATGCATGTGTGTGTTGCGGTGTCCTACATATGTTTCCAGTGTATGCATGTATGTATGCACACAGTTCTGCCATGTGTCTGGCCTACACAGGGGTATTATTGACAGCTGCAGACTGTACAGGCAAAGTTTTACAGTTCACGGTGACAGGCCATGGACATGTGACCTGTGCCTGCTAGGGGTTGCATGGGCGCTACCAGGCAGAGGTGCATTTTGTGTACTGTCTGATGTCACTTGTCCACTGGAACCGTGTCCCTGTTGGGACCATCCCAGGCCATGTGCACATGGCCTGCTGTGTCGTGGTCTGGACAGCACAGCACCAGATGCACTGCTGCTGCTGCTACCACCACTATGGGAGTGGACATGTGAGGTAGCTCGTACACATCGACCTGAAACATTTGATGTAGCAGACCTATGTCCACGTGCCTGATGCCTCACTCCTACCAGATGTTCCAACACAGACAGCTCATGCTCGCGGATTTTCATGCCACGGTCAAGGACTCCAAACATGTCACCCAACCATCTATCCAAAGCTTCAGCAATCTGCTGTTAAGCATTTACCATTGCCTGGATGTTGTTGTTTAAAGAACGGACAGCAGCCCTCTGTAGCCTCTGATCTTCACTGCTGCACCATTCAGCATGTGCCTGTGCCTCCATTACAGCCTGAAACATGCGTCTGGTGACACCAGCTGCTGCGCTCTGTCTTGCAGGAGCACGTTGGCCAGGGGTCCTCCTACGAGCAGCACTGGCCACGTGCCTGTGTGGGGCACCACCAGTCGGTTGGCTGACACCATGGTGTGTAGGCACACCTTCCATAGCCCCCACACTTTCCTGTTCCAAGTAACCACGTGCCAGCTGTCCTTCCACTATGGCCACTGGTGATGGGGTATGTACAGGCATGGGATCTGTGTGCTGGGATGTGGAGGATATAGCTGAAATGGCAACCAATAGCACAGTTTCAGCCCCTGACAACTCTGCCTGTGATTCAATCATACATTCATCATCATTGCTAGAGTCTGTGGGGACACTAACATCAGATGTACCACAGGAGGGCAATGCACCTACATCACCTGTGAGAGCAGACACAAACTGTATATTACAATCTATACAATAGACACACACACAGACACACACTCATGTGATATGACAGAGGGCATGCAACATGCATGTGATACGGAAGACGGCATCCAGTGCAGACAATAATAGTGGTAGTTATCATACATCCCTGGGTTGCACACAACAGCATGCATGTGTCATAGCAGATGACATGCAAATTATACAATCATAGTAGTAGTTAGCCTACATCCCTGTGTTACACTATGTAGACCAGCAGATGTTAACAGTACACCTGCCTGATGTCTGACATATGACCTTGACAATCACATGTAGTATGACATGTGATCTGCTGACATGTGCAATGACATGCATACATGTTTAACACAATGGTGTCCTGTCAAATATACAGTGGGGCAATGGTGTCCCAATGCAGTGCTGTCTGTCCACCCTACAGATATACTGCACATTTAGCTGATGTGCATGGTCATTGCAGGGAATCATGAGGTGTCTCTATTGCTATACAGTGAGTTACAGACACAGTTCATAGCCATGACTGTGTTCAGATACAATACATATATACTGTGGAATGTGACCCATGTCACTGAGGTGTATACACACTAAACCATGATGTGGAAGTTGTGACACAGGTTACTGATGGGTATACAGATGACACCCCTGCACATCTGCAGCCATATTGCTGCTGCCTGGCAACTATGGCCAGACATGGCGAACACATCGGTACACCATGTCCCACATGACATCTGTGTACCACACACACACACACACACACACACACACACACACACACACACACACACACACACACACACACACGAAGAGCAAGTATGACATTGATGTCCGACACCAGCAAGGGAAATGTACTGTATCTGTGGACTGATGTGGATACTGTAAAGGTGACTGCTGTCATGCCGTGACACCCTCAAGATGTTCAACACATCTTACATGGTGGATTGATGTTACGCCTACACAAGATGTGCACATGCCTATAGGATGTCTAGTGTTCCACATCTACAATATGACCATTACACAAAAGCCATAGTTGGACCATGTGTAGCCATTGTATGACAGGGTGTACACACAAGCACATCATGTCTACTGTGTGTGTGTTGCTCCATGTATCTGGCCATCCTCCATGGCCATGTGTGTACATGTTTTGGCCAAATTATTGTGACGGGCATCTATTACACATGCCTGCGTTGTCCCATATGACATACACCCATAGATGTCATATGCTCCACTGACGACAGGGTTATGCAGATAAAGGGTGGTATGTGTGATATGTTTTCAGGTTAGGTAGACGGTGTTGCAGCCAGGTCACTAGATGTCATGGACATGTCAAGATAGCACATCACATTGTGTGACATTCATAGCGGGGCTATGATCCACACCAGTCAATCCTGTGGGCTGGCAATACTCCAGCCCACTGTGTCATACTGTTTGTATTCCCCACATGCGTAGTTCTGATCTGTAGTACATGTCCCTACAGTGAACAGCACCTCCACCATTGTATGCACAGCTGTCGACACATCTGGAAATGACAGTTTGTGAGGATTCATGTCAGTGAGATGATTCACATAGTTTGCAAGTGTTGCACGTGGGTAGTCATTGAGATGCATTGCAGGTCTGACCTGTATATTGTGGCAGGACCATACATTATGTGTACATGTTGTAAATGGCCACATGGCAGATAGATTTGTGCATTGCGATTCCTGATAAATAATAACAGTCTCACTTGCAATGGACTGTTGTCACAACGGAATGCCAGAGGTACCTAAATAAGAGGAACACAGCAGTATGAGCATAATCCATGCCTGTATAATGGCTACAGGCTACAATTTGCATAACGCATACACCAGTACATTAGACTATATTATGGTGTATGCACATGTGTGCATACACAGAGTAGCATACTATAGTATGCAGCATGTGTGTACACATGCCTTGCATATGATGTTACATTACATATTGTACAGTGACACATGCAACTATATGGAATATAGTTGTTATAGGTGCAGTACTGACTTACCAGGCAACTCCAGGCTCAGTGATTGAGAGACACCCACCTCCACAATATCGGCTAAGGCTTGTGGATGGGGTTCTGCAGGTGTCCCCAGGTTGGCTAGTAGCTCCTTGGTACGTGTGAGTGGCGGCTGGGTTGGTGGTCCACCACCTGTTGCACCTTGTTCCATGATGATTGCATTCACATGCTGTTTTGCCCATCAAATGAGGTCTGTACAGTGTCTGCGCACCTGCTGGTATGTGCAGTTGTGGCCACCAACATCATTAACCCTCCTGCCAAGTTCCATCCACAAGGCATCCCGCTGCTGTGCATCCTATGGCACATGGCTGTACAGGATATCATGATTGTCGAGTAGGTATGGGATGAGGGCCTCATCCTCCAAGCGGGTGAAAGGGGGTAGCCTTGCATGTGGCATACCTGGATTACATAATGATGGAGACAGGTCATAGTAACTCACATAGACATACGGAGCTACAGCTGAACATGTGTATCGCATTTATTAAGTTTAAATAGTTGTATTTGCAAACCTACATGACACTGACGTGTTTGTGTTACACACATGTGACACTCAATGGTGAATGGATATTATCACCATATATGTGTGTGTGTCACCTGATTACATTGCTCATACTCCATGAGGTTGCTGTCTTGATGTGGGCGTGTCTGTTTGCCTGTACTGGTGTTCCTACCTATCAGCACATGGCCGGATGTGTCCACATTAATGCAGTTGACCTTGATGCTGTGTATATGTCACATATAAAGACTTACACTGCCTTAACAGACATGACCTGTGACCCTGCAGACTTGCTCACATAAGGTTTTACATGTATGTGTTCTGCCATATACATCTACACGGCACTGTACAGCAATTCAACATCCTGCCATGTATCACCTGTGTTGCACATGTGATACACATGGGACACTGGCTAGCCAGATGGTATTTGCAGGGATAGATATCAACTATAGCATGTACAGTCAAAGTCAACTAGTGGGCTATATGCCATGGGCCATGTATGAATCTAGGATGAAAGGTTATCTGGCAGTAGCCGACAGGCGGTTCTGTGGGGCCAGGTGGAGCAGTGCCACATTACTGATCCACAGGGTTAATAATACATTTACCATGCGGTCATCACACCATGTCTGAGAGGAGAGTGATGTGCAGCTTTGACAGACAGGATTGCATAGTATGGCAGGACTATGTAAAGTGTATGGGACAAGGATCTGTCCAGCATGTGGAAGGTGGATGTCCATGAAGTATGTGTTCGAGATCAGGATGAGTACGTGCAGCATGTCCAACATCACTGGGTTGGACATTGATTTATTCAGGGTATGCATCATGCTACATAGTGGAGATGGGGGAATGAGAAGGATGGTGTTGGCCATCTGCACATGGTCAATACTCCTTAAAGGAAATATGTGATCTGATATGGGTCACTTGAGTGTTGTGTATGGCTGGACAATGATCTCTAAATTCATGGATGGCATCCTGTCATTATTAGGGTTGCCACATATGACTACCTGACAGGTGTGGTGATGTACCAATCACAGGAAAGACAACTGCCCAGCTGCATCCCTTATACACAAGTGTCCATTATGTTGACTGCTGCCTAGGTGGTAGTTGATGGCTACAGGGTTATTAACATAGGGGTGACAATGCAATATGTAGCTGTCAGATTGTGGCCATATGTCATACACACCTCACCCACAAAGCCCCTTCTGTATGTTGTCCACAACACTCTGAGTCAGCTATTGCTCCTAGGTCACAGTCATTTGCATACTTCAATAGGCAGATGCCTTCTGTTTGTCTGTGAGGTATGGACTACAATGAGGGGTAATAAAATTCATTAACCCTGACATACTATAGCTGGCACTGGTGTGATGACCATGTATTATTCAGACACCTTCTGTAGTGTTGGTTCTGCCAGCAGTCTCGTTGAAAAACACTCCTGTGACATAGGAATGTACATCTAGTATACCGAGTGTAGGTGGTACACAATATGGGTGATTATGTCCTATGACCTGGCAAGGTTATGATATGCAGTGTGACATCAACCTTACTGTCATCTACATCTGTACTGCTGACATCAATTATTTGATCAAGGTTCATGGCCTTCCAGACCAGACTCAGCAGGGTAGTAGTGCAGTACTTCCCATTATCAGTGGTGTCTCCCCCTTTGTGGGTTGTGATACCTGTTGGTGTGCACCATTCAGTGTGTACACAACCTGACATGGAGCTATGTTTTACATGATGTGTACATGGAGAGCATCTTGTTTTGCCATATGTGTATGATACAACCTGTGATGTGGCCAGGTCCCATGCAGCCTGAGTGCAGCTTGTACCTGCATAGTTGTAGGTACAGGGGCCCTGTGGTGTACATGGATATATACAAACTAAGGCAGTCCGTAAATCGTAGGCTAGTTTAATGAAATCACTTGTTCGGTATACAACTGCAGCAAAGTAAATAAAATAAAATACATAAACTTAACAATACAACGATACTAAGCGCTTTCACCCCTGCATCTGGGGTTTCATCAGAGTATCCATTGTAACGTTCCCAATCCATTTAAATATGAAACACCCATGCCAATTAACCAATCACTTTAGACAAACAATTCCTTTTAACAACATTTTGCCATTTAAAAACTTGCATTGTGTATTAAATGTGTTACCTTAACACAGTAAACATGAATTAAATACATAATTTATATCATAAAAACATATGATGTATAAAATACATTGATTGTTAAATATTATTTTCTTTTTTTTATTTCTATTTTTCTTTTCCAGATGCAGGGGTGAAAGTGCTTAGTATCGTTGTATTGTTACAGTTTATGTATTTTATTTTATTTACTTTGCTGCAGTTGTATACTGAACAAGTGATTTCATTAAACTAGCCTACGATTTACGGACTGCCTTAGTTTGTTTTATCAGTTTTACGTGTCTTCGTTTCGTTTTCCAGTTGGATACGCATTGGCGTCTGTTTTTCGTTTGGCTTGTGTGGAGTTACATTAATATGGAGCAGCTACTACAACAGCACTTGGAAGTTACCAAACGTCTCATTGCCGCACTCAACGAACAGGGATCTAAAAACATTAATTTAGTAGAGAACAGAGCGAATCCTTTAGAGAATGGGGTGAATATTTCTTTAACTGATACGGAAGAGCAGCTATTCACGTTGCACTCCACCCCCGGTGCTGGGAACAATATTACATTGATCAACAATCCATCGACTAGTAATGGTTCGAGGGGCTCTGTGGAAGGAGGACCGTTTCTGGGTAGAACGGAAAATCGTGGTAACGCATTTCCGCTTCCTAATGCCGAAACGAACGCTAGAGATGGTTTTAGGACAACAAATCTGGGTTCCAGCAAGTATGTGGACATTAAGGATCTTTTAACAGCACCTAGTTTTGCAACAGTAGTGAAAACGAGTAACAAGGACATGGGAAATTTGAACAAGCAGTTATTGGAATTTGAAAAGGTATTAAAAACATATAAATCTTTGCAGATGGACAATGTGTTCCTTGAAAGATGTATTGAACTAAAACAGGTACCGAAGGGGCTGCGTATATTTAAATTACCCTTTATTTTTTAACAAAATACTGATATGTTTAATGAGCTCTTACAGTTATTTGACAGTGTTGGTTTACAACTACTGCGACTTATTATAAGAAATAACAACCAAAAGTTGCTAAAAATGAATGATGTTTTAACTAAGTTGGATAGAAGTATTAAGAATGATTTATTGTTTGATTGTAACAAGCATCGTTTTGAAAATATCATCAAAGATATGGACAGATTTGTGAACAAAGACTTGGAAATAAAAGACAATAAATTACACAGGGATAGCAATGATTACAAGTATAATAGGGTGTACACCCATTTTAGAGAATTCAAAAATCATATTAGGAATAAACAACAGGAGCAAAGGGTAAACTTTGAACAAAACAGCAGTAATGAAATTAATACAGATGAACAAAAAGAATATTCCCCTAACAGGATAGTTAATTCAAATAATAGAGACCATGACCAAGTTTATTTAGAGGAACCAACATTGAGGAGGTCAGAACGGTTACGGGCAAGGCATCAAGGGCAACACCAGTACCAAAACCGGTTCAGGGATGTCCCAAGGTGCAGGACGAACTCACAATATTAGAATTTAATTCTGGTCAAACAAGAGGTGAATGTAACAAAGTTGACAGCATACATCAAGACAATACAATACTGTTAAACTATGGTGATAAATTTAGTAACAGCCTTAACAAGAACACCAACAAAGAATATGTTCTCACTGAGAACACAACAACAAAAATCAGTCATGGAGAGAACACTGACAGTAATGAACCCAATGAAAGGTGTTTTATGATTACAGATGGTGGTTTTGCTTTATACAACTTCACTAGTACAAAATTTGGGGATGACTACATTTCCCTTTTTAGTAAAGGGTTTTCATATGTGCCTACTTTTAGCATGGACATAGGTAAAATATTGATCAATCTAAAAATGTATACGAGATTACTAAATTTGAAAATATTTTTTGCAACGAGTCAAAATATTGTGTCCTATCACAAGATTTTTCAAACAGGACTGAAGAGAAGCAGTACATTTATACCCCCACAAAATCCAGCTGTACACATATTTGAGACATTATGTGAGGTGCAGTTACGCAGGATTATAGTTAATCCACAAAAAGTGAAAGATAATCTAACTTCAGCTGAGAGATTTTGTTTAAAGGAATTGACAAAAGACGACAGATATAGAGTTATGAAACCAGACAAAGGTGGGGGAGTTGTAGTTATGACCAAAAAAGATTATTTTAACAAAATGACTCATATGTTAAGTGATGACAATACCTACGAGGAAGTATCTAGGTAGGAGATGTGTAAAGCCTATACTAAGGTGGATTGGTTACTATATGAATACATGGTTGAGGGGTTGATTAATAGGAGTGAATATGAATATCTTTTGGTTGATTTTCCAGTCACACCATCAATTTTTGGTATACCAAAGATTCACAAGAATGTCAACAATCCACCTTTTAGACCAATCGTCTCTGCTAAAAGGTCTAAGTTAGAGGCTATGGCCCGCTATATAGACTTCAACTGTAGAGGTACTCTAAACAAATTACCTCACATTCTCAGAGATTCGTGGCATTGTTTGGAGGTAGTGAAAGAACATACAACTCTTATAAAGAAGGAAACCATAATGGTCAATATAGATATAGTAAATTTATTTTCAGTCATACCACATACACAAGGCCTAGAACACAAGCCAATACCCTCGAGCCAAGGAACACCAATAATAATTTTAACGCTCTTTATTTAAGACCAAACGTTTTCACCTCCGCTATGCAAAAGCGGTAACATAGCTAAACAGCTCACCATCTATCTCTCCTACTTGTTTTATACATACACAAGGCCTCAGTATGTTTGAGATGAGTCTATTCAAATACAGTGATTTACACACCGTAAAATGTAAACTGCTTGTGGATATGATGGAATTAGTTTTAAACAACAATTTCATGTTTATGGATAACAGATATTACAGACAAAAGGCTGGAGTGGCTATGGGTGCAAGATGTGCACCCATATATGCCAACCTTGTACTGGCCAACTGGGAGACAGAAAATATTTTTACTTCAAGTCACTTTTCAAAAATTCTACTTTATTGTAGATTTCTTGATGACATACTGATTTTTTGGAAAGGAACTAAGGATGAGTTATTGGAATTTATATTGTTTTTAAACACCACTTCTACTTTTTTAAAATTCACACACAAAATTCGTTATGACGAGTGTGAATATTTGGATATTTTGTTTTATAGGAATGACGTGGGTTTACAAACCAATATTTACAGAAAGAAAACTTACTCCAATTCTTTGTTGCATTTTAACAGTAGCCATCCACATTTCCAAAAAAAGAATTTAGTAAAAGGACAAATGGTACGGTTATCACATATCATTTCGGAAGACAATAAATTCTCTATTGAGATCGACAAATTAGTAGGGATGTTTCAGGAAAGAATCTATCCATTTATATTACTAAACACTGTCAAGAAAGAGATTTTACAGAAGAGACAGACTCATTATCCACCTATTTTAACATCAGGACGAGATAGTACAACAAATATTAAAGATAGAGTAGAGAACAACAAAATGGATGCATATATTCTACCATACAATCATGAAGTGCAATCCATTTTAAATATATTACACGAGACATGGTTAACAGCATTCATGAATGCATCGGATATATTGAATATTATTGGAGAACATCCAAATGTGACTTATAGTAGAGGAAGGAATTTAAAAGAATACTTCGAAACCACCAGTTACAATACTATTTATCAAAATTCCAGAATGAGTAAATGTGGATTTTGTAAAACATGCAAGTTTATTAATGATGGTCCATATGTGGCAATACAAAATTATAGTAGATCAATTAGATGCCCTGGGTCATGTAACTGTAACACGAAGATGGTTGTATATCTGGCCTCTTGTTTATCTTGTCAGGCATATTATATAGGCAAAACCATCAGGAGGTTCAGAGATCGTATTATGGAACACAATAGGGACATCAAGAATAAAAAATGTACTAATTCATTATACAATCATAGTACTAGGTGCAAAGATTTTAAGAGATTTATATTTTTTATCATCGACAAGGTCCCGTATAACCTGAGTAAAGGAGGTGATGATAATACCTTTTTGGAGGTCAAAAAGTGTTTATGGCAGTTAAGGCTGAATGCCAATAGACCTCCAGGTATTAATGAACAGATCTCCATTACTAGCATTCTAAAGCACAAGGCACAATTGATTAAGTAATATTTTTATGATTTTAGACTTAGTATTTTTAACACAATAGTTATTAACAAGTATACATGTGTACATATATTTTATAACATTTATTTTTATATATGTACTTATTATTTATTTATATCGAAATAATATTATATATATTGACATAAATATTTTTAAACACATAATATTAACACAAACAAAATTTTAACACAATATGTTATATATTTCTTAAGATTATATTTATAGTATATAACTTATACAAAACTAATAATTATAACAATTTTTAATACATATTTTAGTATTTTTTCATACATTAAAAACATAAGCATTCAGTTAGGGAAGAAGGTTATTTATGAGTGAGATGTTTTGGTACAAATATAAACTAAATAAAAGAAAATAATATTTAACAATCAATGTATTTTATACATCATATGTTTTTATGATATAAATTATGTATTTAATTCATGTTTACTGTGTTAAGGTAACACATTTAATACACAATGCAAGTTTTTAAATGGCAAAATGTTGTTAAAAGGAATTGTTTGTCTAAAGTGATTGGTTAATTGGCATGGGTGTTTCATATTTAAATGGATTGGGAACGTTACAATGGATACTCTGATGAAACCCCAGATGCAGGGTTGAAAGCGCTTAGTATCGTTGTATTGTTACAGTTTATGTATTTTATTTTATTTACTTTGCTGCAGTTGTATACCAAACAAGTGATTTCATTAAACTAGCCTACGATTTACGGACTGCCTTAGTTTGTTTTATCAGTTTTACGTGTCTTCGTTTCGTTTTCTACATGGATATATGCTTGTGTACTTGTTGGGGGGGGTTGTGTGTATATGTTATCCAAGACCCTATCTGGATTGCTTATTCATGCTCAGCACTTGTTCAGAACTTGTAAGCACTACGTAAGCTAATAATTACTATAGCACTCATTCTTCCTCATTACCTAGAGGTAAACAGGTTTTGTACATACTTTTCTCACTTGCTTAGAGTAAAATAGCTCTTGTACTCACTTTCCTCACTTATCTAGGTGAAAGTAGTTCTATATTCAGGCATGCCCAAGAGTCAACTGCCAGTGTTCTCACCTGTCTATCTGATGAATCTGGACATCTTGAGGCAATGTACACATTACCTCATGTACACAGACAAACCTCTCCACTTACCACCCAACACTACAACCTGTGAGAGATGCACTCATCTAGCCAAACTGGAGGTAAAGCTCTTTCCAAGCAAGCCTGACCCTGACAGTCATGTGTTGAAGGTAAACATTCACACCACACCACACTCATCACTTAGTCTCACTGAATCTACCCCACCATTAACTGGGAAAACTACTCGTGTATCAACTCATTAGCTCAACATTTTCTGGAATTCATAAACACTAATGCCCTGAATCAACATATCCCCACACCCACCAGGGGCAACAATATCCTAGACCTAGGCATTACCAACATGCATGACCGGTGCTCCACATGTGAAGTCAACTCCTTGTTGGTCCGATACGACCATGAGCTGAACACTGTTGATATCCACATCCCGCCCCCACCCCCCATTAAGGGAACCACAGTATAATATGTCTACAAAGCCAACTTCATGCTTCTTGACAGATGTGGTGAACATCATGACAACCATGCAGATGGACAATACTGTTGCAACTGCTGAATCCTACACAAATGCACTCTGTAAGAACTTACACAAGTGCATGGCTTGTGCTATCCCAAACAGAACCAAGACACTATACTCCTAATTAATGAAACCAATCTGGTGGTCCCCTGCCATAAACAAACTGTACTACAGGAGGAAGACACTGTTGCAAATGAGAGTACAATCCCATGCGTGGAGGAGCTCCCTGGTCAGCCTCAGTAAGTAGGTGAGATCCCTTATAATATCCTCCAAAGCTAGCTACAAAAACTAAACCACCACTAATTCCAACAACAACCACAAAGCATTTTATAGCTATGTCATATATCTCGATGTCAACAACCAGATCTGCTCTGAGTTACAGCACAATGGCACGAACATTACAGAACCAACTGATATTGGCAACATCCTGGCAGATAGGTTCAGTGCTACCTTTACCCCCTCCCTCTCAAAGCTGCACACTCTAAAGCCAATATCACAGCATCCATGGGACCGGACAATATCCCAGGTTGCATTTTACATGAACTTCAGAACGTACTGGCTCCTGACCTACGCACCATGTTCAATAATAGCCTCACATCGGGCATAGTGCCCCCTGAATGGCACACAGCAACAGTTATCTCAATCCACAAAGGTGGCGCCACAATGGACCATGGGACCTATTGCCATATAGGCCTGACTAGCCTGGTCTGCAAAGCTATGGTGCACATCATGGATCACTGTCAGAGACATTGGGTACCTCCCAACCTTTGACCCTTCCCTGTTTAGCATTGTTAAGGCCGGACCATGCCTCCTAAACCTGGTGGGCTTCTTAGAGACAGTTACCAAGGCATTAGATGAGGGTAAGGAGGTCCACACAGCCTACCTAGATCTCTCATAGGCTTTCAACACCATTCCTCCTTCTGGTATTATCAACATACCCATCCGCCTGAACATTAACACCTACGTTATGTGATGGTTTGCAAAGGGGCTCACAGACAGAACCCAGACAGTGGGAGTTGCATACCCTAGGTCCAACTGTATACCAGTTACAAATGGCGTCTCCCAGGGCTCAGTCCTAGGACCCCTCATGTTCGGTATATACTTTTCTGACATACAGACAAGCACAGGAGGGCTTTGGCTGAAAAGATTTGCAGACAACTGCAAACTAGGGGACATAATTGTTTCCCCCAGCTATTACAGACACCCTCTGGAAGGGTAGCACTGAGATGGATACCTGGTGTCAATATCATGGCGTCAAGCTGAATGCCTAAAAGTGCATAGTCATCCCCTTTGGATATAACTAATTACCCGCAGACTACCACATAGGTGCTAGTCCCCTACATACAGAAAAGATAATAAGGGATCCGGGAACCCCAGTAGATTGCAATCTCTCCTTCGATACCCATAATGACAAGGTGGTTAGAATATCCTTCTACATGACCCCCCCTAATTTCTAATGCGTTTGCATCCAAATCAAAGGAGGCCATTGTGACTATCTACTCATGACTTATTAGACCAATTAAAGGATACAACACCCCATTAGGGATATACCTTACAAGACAACTGCAACAGCTTGGAAGACCACAAAGTACCACACCAAGAGGATTAGTGACCTCAAACGGATGACCTATGCAGCTCAACGTAAGAAACTCCAGCTGTACTCCATTTCATACCGCATACTCACAAGTGATCTCTGCTTGACATACAAGGCCCATGTCCAACCCAGTATTGCTGGATATACTCCACCTAAACAGAGGCCCCTGAGAGCCACATGCTCTAGGGATATACACCTACCCACAATGATGACTAGGACATGCTGGATGGTTAGATTCCTGACCTGGACACTCCCCATGCTTTGGAACATGATTCCAATGTACATCAGGCAGGGACCCTCACTAGCACTCTTCAAGGGAAACCTTGACGTGTGGATGGGAGACAGATATGTACCCTGGGGATCACTGCAGTGGCTCTGCTGGACAGAGGCACAGGGAACTAATGGCTCTGCCATTCAGAGGCACAGGGAACCAACCTATGAGAGTGGTGAAAGCCAACACACTCTAGCTAGGCTTATAAATACCCTTGGTAAGACAGCCTAGTACCTACCTTTGCACATATTACATGTCTTATGTGCATGGATAGTTAACTAGCTCTTCCATTTTACTTTTCTATCATGCTGATAAACTGTCGGGTGACTAAAAGACATATGTATCCTGTTATTGTGTATTGTAAATGCCAATAGACATAACTAATGTTTGCCTAACATAACAGTAATGCTATGTAGCTTGTAATACATATCTGCCTACAATACTGTAAATGACACAGTTATTGGCACAATATCCCGCAATGCAAATCATAATTGCACAGTGGCCCAACCTTCGACATGTTATTCTCAGTAATACACCCATACATATGGCTACTGTTACAATATATCAACATATACTATCCCCTGTTATAGCACATACTTGTTGGACCAGCCCTGCCACTGACACTGAGGGTTGGGAAGGTGGCCTAATGGTTAAGGTGTTTGCCTTACAAACACAAGGTGCAGGGTTTGATTCTCACAATTGGCTAGGCTTAAAATGGCTCACAATGGCAGTTAGTTTAGTATTAATCTATGAACTTATGAACAGCGGCTGGTGAGTAGTACTTCTGTTCATAGCCCTTATATAGCATCCCTTGTGGTGTATGCGGCATTTGCCTTGTGACCTACAGCAGTATATACAAATACTACAAGCATTACTATGCTCAACAATACATCACTACAAGATAACTGTTTCCACTTTATGGATTGCGTGCACTTTAAGTACTACAGAAAGATACTCAATACACAGACATAATGACTGTTCTACATACCTTATTAGTACCCAAGGTGTCGTTAACTGTTGATTCAAACCTTTTCAGTTTGTGTTTCAATGTTCTTTGTAATATTCTGCTGGTATATACGGATGGTTTGAATGTGTGATAACCCATCCTTTTCTAGTTAAATATCGGTAGCATGTGGTATCCTGACCACCAATTGGTATTCCAAAGTAGTTAATTAGATAAACATCAGCTGTGCAGCTACTCCATTAGCCGATACCATGGCAACAGTGGTGTATAACTGAGTACTCCTTTTGGGCGTTGTCCGTTTGCCTTACTTTCAAGGAAGACGGCCTGGATGTATTGTTTGTGATATATTTCAACAGTTATATGGAGACACACAGAGATATATTAGCTTCATGACTCCCGTGGATTGTGTGTAATGGCTAGATGATTTTGTTCTACATGTGAGTACAGCTGTTATATTTCAGAACATTGCTACTTATGCAGGGTTTGTTTGTACCTGATACTTCTACAGATGTTTAAGTCTGGCAAGGATTTTTGGGCAGCTCAAGGCTGTATGGGTATGCATGAACTGTTATGCGGTTTACAGTGTGCTCACCAGACAGCCTTAATTTGGTGTACAAGTGTAGCATACTGTGCTGTTACTCAGTAATTGATAACACATCCCTGTGTACACACAATCCACTGAAACGGGATTAGTGCAAACAAACCCTGTAACATGAGCAGTTGTTCCATTGTATAACAGCAGCTATTTCACATAGGGCCATGTTAGTGTGTCTCTGACAAGGTATGTTAAGGCTTCTGCAGATGTCGTAAAGTGAGTGAAGGATTTGTGATGTTATTATTGTTATGATGTGATGTTGGTGGGTGTGCATAGCAGATGCAGGTGTGTAGGAACTGCTTTTATACATAATCGATATGTGTGTGAGGGTTCCTTCCCTATTTGAACACCTACCCTTTAGTGGACTAATACAATGGCAATTGCAGGCTGATTCATTAAGGCACTGTTATGTGGTTCCTGTATAGCATGCAGGTGATGTTAGTCCTTGAATCCCTTCAGCAATACATCTGAATGTAATAAAGTGTTGCTACACGAAAGCTGTGTATTTCTGTCAGAGGTATTTGCAGTCATCATAGTTGTGTTGGTGGCTGACCCTCTTTGACTAGGGTTGCCACCTTTTCATGTGGCTATAGTGGGACATTTTCGGGACACACATCAGAATTTACAGGCCGACACAAACCCATGGTCAGTACAAGGGATACAACTTTCCTTTCTTGCCTAAATATAAGCTTATTCTTGTAGTAGTTTAGTTGCTTATCCTGTTTCTTGTAACATGTAGGTATTTTAGATACAGAAATAACTACTGTATGCAACTACTACAGTACATATGGGACATAATTATGCCCTACAATCCCAGGACATTTGCTATGTTTAATATATTTGGTCAGGACACAACCACCCAAAGAGAGACTGTCCCTCGCAAAGTGGGACAGGTGGTAACACTATCATTGGCTCATGTCCATAGCACATATTTGTAATAGTGTATAGGCATATACTCTCCATATCCTTTGTTCATAAGGGTTGGTATTGGCAGAATGTGTGATTGCTATGGTCCATGTTATACACATATATGAACATTTCAACCGCTGTATATGAGATACCTACAGAATCCCAAAACCACAGAGTTCAGACGCACACAGTACCGGGCCCAGACTCCCAAACCCCACATTACCGACAGCGACAGTAATTTGCGAAAGTAACACGAATATGGAAAACACACACGCACACACAGACACACTGCTACCCACCACATCCAAACAAACCATCCTACACTACGTATGAGCAGGTGGCCAAGCCCCACTACACCCCCCATGTAGCTGTTTGCGCCCCCACACCCCCCTACTTTAATATTCTACCTCCTAGATTGCGCAAACAGACTCACAAAGCTAACCCAAACCCACACATTACAGTCCCCCAAAAACACACACCACACCCAGAACACACACTTACACACACTACAGCCTAAACCGCAACACCAGAAGCACTGTCTCTTAACATTGTGATTTTACACCTCGCACATCTGGTGTTTCGGTACTGTGTTCTTTTGGACCTTAAGCCTTGGGATTACGTGCATCAGTATGTAAAGCAGTCAGTATGTGGTAGGTATCCCATTTATATGTACCTCCATGGTTATGTAGATGTTAACCTAGCTATATATCTACATATATATGTATATCCCCATATATCAACATATATCTCTCTCTCTCCCTCTCTCTCTCTCTCTCTCTCTATATATATATATATATATATATATATGTACATATATATATATATATATATATATTTATATATATATATATATATATATATATATATATATGATGTGTGTATATATATATAGATATATGATGTGTGTATATATATATATATATATATATATATATATATATATATATATATATATATATATATATGGGTCTACCTGACATGGTCGACAATTCATATGATCGACACTCATTTGGTCGACAGTTCATTTGGTCGACAAGCAGATTTGCCCCCTTCCCCAATGTTGTGCAACCCTGGAGTTGATATATATAGTTAGGGGTGTGTAGGGGGCACAGCCCCCACATTGGGGGGTGTGGGGGTGAAGCCCCTCACCTAAAATGCTTGTCGATCAAATGAACTGTCGACCAAATAAACTGTCAATCATTTGAACTGTCGACCATCTCATATAGATCCATATATATATATATATATATATATATATATATATATATATATATAAATATATATATATATATATATATATATATAACATACACCTTTCATTGGGTACATGCCGGTTTGTCCTATTTCAACACATTCCTACCTTTTGTGTTTTATCCTGTCAGTATACATGACTGCCATCGGTACATCTCAGGTAGCTTAGTGGAATGTTATTGTGATGATTGTGTACATGGTTGCGTGTTCTAATCCTGGCAGTTATATCTTACCTCTCAGAGCAGGCACTGGTAGTGCAAGGGTGATTAACACACATTTCAGTGGTTGTGTGTTCCACATTTTTATTATTCTGTGGAGAACTACCTATATATGCAAGCTGTGTTTAAGGTATATTATGTAACATGTAAACATCTGTGAAGATTCCTGTCAGGGATACTCCCCATTATTTGGAACTGCATCCCTGATTACATTAAACAAACCCCCTCACTAATACTCCAGCGGATCCTTGCAAAGTGGGTGGGGAACAGTGGATACACCTCAGGGATCCCGCAATTGGCTCTGCTCCACAGAGCGACAGTTAGTTAATCAATGGGGTGGCAACAGCTGACACTTTTTGCCTATGCTTATAAGTGGCCTTGGCAGTTGGGCATGTACCTACCTATGTATCGATGAACCTCTACATACAGTATGGACACATACTGATAGCTTAATTTACTGTTCAGGTATTGACTTACCTTGTGCCAATGGCGGTTGTGTGTACAATAGTTGAGGGCTACCTATGTAGGTTGCCCACAGTAGACCACCTATACATGACAATTTACAGGTGGTCGTGTGTGTGTGCCATCCATGTTTGCTGTGTGTGCAGGTGGAGAAGGGTGTCAGTCCATGAGTGCCTACACTGTCAGTGTGTGTGCTATACGTTCCCTCTTTGCCAAGGCATGGTCATACTGGGCACACCTCCGTCTGCCTACTGGGGCTAGCACAGGGTGTTTGTGGTCTGAGTCCCTCTGTGCCTGTGTGTTCCTTGGCAATGGTGGTGGGCTGTGAGGGCCTTCACCATTCTGTCCCTGCTGCAGCTGTTTCCGCAGGATCATATTGTGTAGCATGACACATACTATGAAGATGTGGGCACACTTGCCTGGTGAGTACTGCAAAGCTCCACCAGATATGTCCAAGCAACGGAACCATGATTTCAGCATCCCAAACATGTGCTCTATGATGATTCTGGTTTCTGCATGTGCCTCATTATGGCATTCTTGCATGGCTGTGTGTGCATTTCTGATGGGAGTCATCATCCATGGTTCCAGTGCATAGCCAGCATCCCCCACCAGGTGGCCATATGGGATGTCCCCTTGACAAATACCTGATACATCTGTGAGGCATGCCAGATGTGGGAGTCATGATAGCTTCCAGGGCTGCCAGCACACACATCCACGATAATGCCCTGGGCATTGCACACAACCTGGCAGTTGATGGAGGGGAATCCCTTGCGGTTTTTGTAGCGCCTACCCTGCTCACCAGGTGGTCACTTGATGTGTATGTGTGTGCAGTCTATTGCACCCAGTACCTCTGGGTAGTCTGCCACATGGTGGAAGAGATGCATATTGCTGGCCAACTCCTCCTGCGTTCGGGGGAAATATATGTGCTCATTGGCATGTGGTAACATGGCATCCAGAAACTGGTGGAGTACCCTGGATGCTGATGCCTGTGAGATCCCCATGATATTCCCAGTTGGCCTTTGGAAGGCACCTGTGGCTAGTATTCTCAAGCTTATACATACCTTCGTGTCCACTGGGATGGGTTCCCCTCTGTTACATCTGGCTCTGAGGCATGGCCAGCACAGCTCAACAAGTTGCTGTATGATGTCCCTGTCCACCCTGTAATGCTCTACTATGTCCAGATCATGTAGCCCCTGATAGGTTACCCTGGGTCTGAACACTCTTCTCCTTCTCCGGTGCCTGAGATGGTTGTCAGCATCATCCTCCACACCACCATCAGTCTCCAACACATGCTGGTGAATCAAAGCTTTGCCGGCCCCTAACATGTACATATTAAAAGTTCCCCATCTGCATACACCAATGGTGCAGAGTGACTGGGAATACACAAGTGTATGTGGGGGGCTTTCACACCTTATACTATTGTGTAATGGATGATGCTGGTGTAATTGGGTGTGTTTGTGCTATTCCAGCTGCAGGGTATCTTAATTATTGGTTTTACAGCAGGTACTGCTATTGTGGGGCCTTTGGTGTTGACTTACGCTTGGCTGCCATGATTCATCTATTGCCCTTTACTTCAATTTTCAACCCGATTCCCCTCCCATTGTCAGACATGCATCCAGCTGCCGGCTTTCTTGTTTTGTACTTTCGCAACCCAGGATTGTGTTGGGAAGTGTGTTATGTAGCTGATCTACTGCAAGTTTGCTTTGTTCTGCTGTGACAGTTCTCTTTTCTTTGCTGTACGGCACCTCCCCTTTCCTGTTCTGCAGGTAGCTGATAGCAGCCTTGTTAGCTGCTGTCTATGGCCCACTGTGAGTTCCTAGGTGTTAATTACTCATTTGTACTCCAAGTACCATGCTGCAGCATTTCCTTAATGTCTTCCCATATCCTTCCTGTTTCAGCTGTGGTGCGCGCCACACATAGCCATTTACCGGGTTTCATGCGCGTTTTCATCCACGTTCACATGAACTTTCAGTTACCTTGTGTGCTCTCAGCTAAGCAAAGCTATGGCTACTTCCACACCCCTATCCTGTGGCTTTGCTTAGCAACAGACAACCTGGATTAGCAATGATCCAATGTGCTTACAGCTACAGTGGCACACCCCTCTCTTGATGTCATGTTTACCTCCAGGCCACTCCTCGGTGTTGTACCGCTATGCCATGTGGTACATCCTTATGCCAGCGAGGCGTTTGTGATTCAGTATAACTTGACTCATTTGCATGGCATTGACTGCTAATTCCTAGTTACCTCACGGAACACTGTCACAGACGCTTAGCAACCCTTGCGCCATGGTTGCGGTGTAGCATGCGTGCCATTGACTATTATGGTGATATCATGAATTATGTTACATTGCAGTTTTATGACATCTAAATATATTTTCCTTGTGATCCCGTTTGCACACAGATGCACTGTGGTTCTTTTTAAAGAGAGACTCAGACAGCAGCATTCCTTGTTAAAAAAAATCTGTCTGTCAGTTGATGCAGAGAGTTAAGTCTATATGCTATAGCTCCTGTTGTGCAGGGTTTGATTCTGTCAGCTGTCATTTGCCTGCTATGTGACTCTGAACAAATCACTTAACCAGCCATTGCACCTGAGTCACCCCTGAAAAGGGACTGTGGGCCTCCCTGGCTCACAAATGGGTATTATTAATGTTATTGGTCACCATTATATGGCATTAGATAAACAGAAGTAGTGTACACAGTGTCAGGCATTTCAGCTCATTGTTGCCTTCTTTCAGGTCACATGACCTCAAGTAGCTCAGTTAGCCAAGCAATGTGGCTGCTGCCATTGGCTACAATGTTTCGTTATGCAGTTCCTTTACCCTTCCTTCAGGTCAGATGCCCACCTGTAATAGTGCTTCGCCAACTCTTTCCTCCTTCCTTCAGGTCACATGATCTCATATAGTGCAGCTAGTCCAGTAAAATGATTGTTGTCATGATTGCAGCTGAAATAATTCATTGGGCAACATCTTCCTAACCATCATGGGGTAAGTTAGTCTAGATGTCCTTCTCTTCACTGGTGCAGTGCTCACTCCCTTCCTCCTTCCCCTGGTTCTTTTCTCTTCTAGGTGTACTGGTCACCCCTTGGTTTTCCTTGGACTGGCATTCCTACTGGGACTCTCAGTTCTTAGGATGATACTTCCAGATGTCACCTTTATGTGCTATGTTATTGGAGGAGCATGTGTGTGACATATGGCGTACCTTAAGGCAACCTAAAGGCTTTGGTATACTGGCCAGATGTCGGGCTTCCCTTGGCAGGGAATCCCTCATGTTATGAATACTGCAACAGTGAACAGATGGACACCTACCATTATGGTAAGATTTTGCACAGCTGTACTTTCTTTCTCCACCTCCCCCCATACTTTACTTTTTAAAATGTATTTTTTAAAGGTTGTCTTTTGATCTGCAGTGTGGGTGCCATTTGCTGTGTCTGCCTATGCCTTCTGCAGAATTCAGTTTTCACTTGTCAAACTTTCTTCTGACTTTTTAAGATGTCCATGTTTGTTTACATAGAGCATCTCATTTTCTTTGCTACTGCTAATATCTTTTTCAGTAAACATATTATTATTCAAAAATGGAGTTGAGTGGTTCTGAAAGTCTCATGCGATGTTGTTTCACAAATATTTTATTTAGAAAGATGAAGGACTTGATTTCAAAAGAACAGTGTGGAATTGCGGACATTGCCAGAATTAGTGAACACACAGCACTAATAGCTATAACATAGTGAACAAATAAGTGTATAGTAATTATGTTTGTGAATGCAGTCTGTCAAGTGCAAAAGAAGACGGTGAAGGGCCCAGGCAATGAGCTACCTACCTAAAACTCTAATGCAAGTTGTGCAAGTAGGTAAATTAACGTAAATACCAGACAGAGGTGACGAAATGAAATAGTCACAAATGTATGAACAAGCATTTATTATAATGGCATACAGGACATAATACAGCAACTCACACTAAAATAGTGCTGATACTGTTATTATATACTAATATTATACAGAAAATAATAATAATGATGGAGTTTATATCACATGGGATCACGCATTACCAACAGCATAAAAACAGATGTGAGATATCCAAGTATAGTAGCTCATTTAACAAAAGACAAAAGTAGCATTGATCATTTGCAGACAGAATCACAAGCAATGTCAAAGAAAAATACCCAGACAGTTCCAATAGTTGTAGGAGCAACAAGGCTAATAAAAAAAAAATTACAGTTGCACTTAGATATTCTGCAGACACACGTAACTCTGTATGAATTACAGGAGTCTTTTCTGGGCAGATTCCAGGTGCTGAGAACACTTTGGCTAATATCAAAGATCACAACAATAATAATTTCATGAACTTTAATTGTATCCTGACTCAGGAATGGGGTCCATTCCCATCATGGTATTAGAAACCCGAAAGACTTGGAGAAATTAAACTGGGAAAATAACAGAATGTTGGCATTTAAATAAGAGCCACATTTGCAAGTGTCACTCTTTAGATAAGTGGAACTGTCTGGGGATTCATACCTGCACACTGTGCAAATAATGAATAACACTATCTAGCTCAGATCAATAACATTAAAAAATATATATTGCAATGTGACAGGCCAAGCCACGTCATCAACATAGTAGAGTAGAGTCATCAAAAACAGTCGAAGACTGGGCCATATGTGAGGAACCCACACAATGGCCAAACCCACCCAGAGTGGTGGAGATAGCAAAGTATAAACGTGGAAGGAGTGAGCAGGACTACAAAAATGGAAGAAGAGAGAGAAAGATCAGATGGTCATACTTGTAAGGATAGGTTCCATTTTTTCTAGAAAGGAGGGATAGTTTAGATGTAGATACGCAGGACAGGGTAAGGGGAAAGTTGAGTCATAGAAAACACAAAAGACACATGACAGGACATGGACAGGGTTGCACACTGCAGGGATATGGGTTCAAACAGGTGCAAAGAACACAGGCATTCATCAGAGAAGTGGGGTGAAGGAAGCAATCAACACAGATGAACAAATGGCAGGTGTAAACATACATGTGTCTACATGCCAGAGAAATGTAATCTAATGCACCAGTGGCATGACCAGGTCAGCAGCAGTGTGTCCAGCACCAGGAAGCAGAGCACAGCAAGTAAAAGGTGGATGTGTGGAGGGAAAATAAACAGTTATGGCAGCAATACACAGGCCAGGAAAGCAAAATGGTTGCAGGACATATCATGTGCTATACCACTCATATGGCAAGGGGCTGTATACAAGGGCTATTGAGTAAGATGACAATGAATGTACAGTATGGTCACTGATGACCCAGACATGTACCAACATCACACCACTCAGCATACTCAGGTGTGCACAAGGAGGGAGTATGAAACCCAATGTGGCACATGTACAAGGGAATAAGCCAAGTCACGTGACCTACAGCTGCTTATGCGTGGACAATGGTATGGAACTGTCAAACTAGAGGTTCCAATGTTAGTCTGACATAACTCTATCGGACAGGTGTCAACACTCGTCCATAGTGCAGGCAACAGAAATGACAACACAGCTAATGTACACATGGAAGTCAGATGTGTACATGTGAAAGCTTTTATGGTAAAATGTATGGTGGACGTTGAAGAATATACCCAGCAATTGTCGTGTATACAGTACTGACCAAGGCAGCAAATGGTGCAAAAGCACATGAAATGGCATTAAGGACAAGTTAGTGTATGACATAAATGTCCCATTATGTGCAGTGGCTGACATGTACTCCCATGCATGTGAACAACTGCTCTGTCATCACGACCTCTTCTGCTTATGTGTGGGAGTACAGTACTAAAGTGGCTCAAGTACACACACACACACACACACACACACACACACACACACACACACACACACACACACACACACACACACACACACACACTCACACACAAACAAACACACACATGTGCCATGCACTGCAGGGGCTAATGTATAAACAGATGTTGTTTTATAATGAAAGTTGGTTACGAAAACCATAAATATAACAGGCCTTAAAATTGATTAGATTTTCTGTCTATATCCAAAAATGTCTTTCAGACTATCTACTATGTTAACAAAAGATACTTATCATAAGATTCTGCAATTTTGAAGTGAACATATTTCCTTATATTCTACTCTACTCACATCTATATGATCTTTCATGTATCAAATAGCTTAATTTTGTATTGTTCTTGCACCTGTGAAATTTTGTTTTGTTTTTATATATAATATTGTACTTTACTTTCGAGGAGCTTTTCTCCCCGGGCCTCTGCTGAAAATGGACATGTATCCAGCTGGACTAGCCCAGTCAACAAATGTAAAATAAAATAAAATAAAATAAATAAATAAAATATAGAACATGGCAGTTTCAGATGTGACACTAAAGCATAGAATGTGCCATACACTGTAGGGGCTTAGACAAATTGTTATAAAAGGGAGGAGAGGAACCTAATAGAATGTAAGAAAGAACCTACTTTCAGCTTCAGTGCACTCACGCAGTATACACAGACTCTTACTACTGAGTGGTCTAGTTTGGACCTGCTCCGCTCACCCTCGCTGCGCTCAGGCTTGCTCTGCACCCCACCCTGCCCCCAAAATCTACCCATCCCCAGTGGTGCTAAATATATAGTGCTACAACTACACCCCCTCTTTCTTCAACCAATCAGCTATATCCAAGTCATCAGTAGGCTCTCCAGTACCTAACCTTTCTTTCCTATCTTAAAAAGTTTAATCTGGGGACAAGTCAACCTCAATAATCCCAATGTTACTTGCAATGAAACCACTTAAAATACTACCACTGTACTCTCTGCTACCCTTTCTGCTTGTCCCATATCTTCTTACTGCCCATGAATATAATACATTCCCAGGTTTCCACTACCCAAAAGACCAAACCTCCACTTTTAAAGCTCCACACAAGCTTGAACACTTAATATACCCCCTCCAATCTAACTCCTTACTTACTAGGTATCAGCATCCCATTAGAACAAGATATGCCAACCCTAAAACCAAAAGATACCAAAATCTATCAATTAAAATCTGGAAGCTCTTAATCATATTGCAATGCAACTTGATAAATGGATGGAGATATCCACCCAAATCCTGGCCCATCCTCATCCACTGGCTCTCGGTCCTTTACTAACTGTCCCACTACTACACAAATCTTAGACAAACCCCCAAACTCACTTTTGATCAGCCACCTAAATATCAGAAGTGTAAACAATATGATTCAGCACCTATATGCCCTCTTAAATGCTCTTTCCCCAGGCATACTATGTCTTACTGAAACCTGGCTAAAACCTTCTAATTCAGATAAAGACGTTATGCCATCAGGCTATAACATCCTAAGGTTTGATCGAACCAATTGAAAGGGAGTTGGGGTAGCTGTTCTGTACAAAATCCATGCTTGAAGTATCCAATAATGCCCTGCAAACATCCCTATTTGGCAATGCTGAAATTCTTATCACTAAGTCCCACATTAATAAGAACAAATGTATAAATCTCATTTGTGTGTATGTTTCCCCAAGCAATAACATAAATACCCTTGAAGATATCCTACATTCATTATCCAGAAATTAGCCCCAAGAAATCATTGTACTTGTGGACTTCAACATTGACTGGAACATGTGTTCCTCAGAACCCCCCACTCACCACATAAACCTTTATGGATTTTCACAGGTCATATCCTCCCCCACTAAGATCAGTAAACCCAAGAATAAAGCAAGTATTCTGGATTGGATTCTTGTTAATACCCATCCCCTCAAATACAAGAGTGGGACCCTGCCTGATGATGTAAGTGATCACCTCCTCACCTATTTAATCAGGCAAAAATCTAATATCCACAACCAGTCCATTTTTAAAACAGTAAGGAACAATAAGAATTTCAACTGCACAAATTTCCAAAATGAACTCAAATCTTGCAATTGGTCAGTTCTGAAACAATTACAGCTTGAAGAATCAGTAAATTGCTTTAATATCAAATTCCTATCCATCATTGACACCCATGCACCAGCATGGACTATTAGAACCAAAACAAAAGTTGCTGCTTGGCTCTCAAAAGAAACCAGACATAAAATGCTACTTAGAAATAAGGCTTGGGCCACTTTGAGGACCACAAAAAACATAGATCAACTTAGATACAGACAGCTAAGAAATGAAACAAAAAACTCCACCACATTAGACAAGAAAAATTATTGCTGTCATCTACAAGAAAAACACCAAAACAAGCCGCAAAGGTTTGGGTAGGTATAAACATATTCCTTAGTCCAGGACAGTTCTCCACTCCTACCCCCCTTGGATTCTAACCAAAAGCCCCCAGCAGAAATTGACAATATCTTTAGCAGCTCTTTTACAACAACCATCCAGAATCTAGCTACCAATTATCCTCTGGATGCCCATATTCTCCGGCCACTACACCCTGCTCCCAACTCCTCTTTAACTTCAAGCCAGTTTGCACATTTGTGTTCCAAAAATACTTAAAAAACTAAAGCCTACCACCCTGTCAGCTGATCTCCTCCCTGCAGAATATCTATAAAAAGCTGCAGATGCCATCGCATACTCCATTACTATCCTGATCAATAGAACTATAACTGAAGCATCCATTCCTTCCATCTGAATGATATCCCATGTCATCTCACTCCATAAAGGGGGCAGCTCTAGTTTACTTTCAGACTATAAACCCATAGCTATTCTGTCACCCTTTGCTAAAAGTATGGAAAAATGCATCCACAATCAACTCCTGAACTATCTTATCCATAATAATCTTCTAGCCAATATCCAACATGGCTTTAGACCAGTCCATAGTGCAACCTCAGCCCTCCTCTCCTTCTCTAATGTCATTAACCAACACCAAAGCAATAATAAACTTTCCTCTGCTATCTTTCTCAATCTTTCAAACGCCTTTGATATGGTAAACCACCAAATACTCATAAACACTTTGAAATCCATCTCCCTAGAGGACCAGACCATCTAATCGTTTCAATCATATTTCAGTGGTAGACAATAGGCTGTCCTATGGCAGAGCACACTATCCACCCTTTTAGCCATCACCCTCAGAGTACACCAAGGCTCCATACTAGGTCCACTATTATTTTCCATTTTCATCAATGATTTGTATAAGATCATCCCAAATGCAACATGCATTCACTATGCGGATGACTCCACTTTAGTATGCTCTGACACTTCACCTACAGAGTTGCAGATTATGTCCCAAAATACTTTTAACACAGTTGAAAATTGGCTCCTTAATCATTCTCATGTTAAATCCTAATAAAACCAAACTTTACATTAAAATCCAATAACGGCACCATGATTTCCCCAGATTCCTCAACCAAACTGTTAGGAGTTATAATAGATAATAACCTTAAGTTTGATCTGCATATCAATAAAACTATTAAAGCAGTTAATAAAAAAATTGACTCACTATATAGGATCAAGCCCTTCCTAACGCCATTAGCCAGAACTGTAATTGCTCGGACACATCTACTCTCCACCCTCCTCTATGCTTCCCCTCTATTTACAAACCTCAGCAAAACTGACCTTAATAAACTTTCTAGCAGCTACAATCACATTGCTAGATTTGCTACTGATGCAGCCTACAGAACTCATCACTGTCATAAACTAAATCTACTAGGATGGCTTGAACTGCCTAACTTACTTCAGGTTAACCAACTAAAAATTGTACACACGATCCTGTACCAACCAGATAATACTTGAAAAACTCATCACCCCCTACAGTAACCTTATCACACTTCTTTCATCTGAAAGATTACTAGTTCAAACTCTCAAATCCAACAACACAACTGGTAAATCTCTATTTGCTAACACTGTTGGCAAAACTTGGAATTCTCTTCCTGCTAATTTTACATCTGAACTCTCTCTTCCTCAATTCAAGAAAAGTCTGATTCAGTACTTTAAAAAATTATAGCTATGTCCTTGTCCTAATCCAGACTAACTCTAACCATCACTCATGTGCACATGGAGGACTTCTGCGTATACTTTGTTTCTTAACTTATAAATCCTATGATCTCCTTGGATCTACTACCAGGTAGCCTACTAGGCATTCAGTACCCTATCATTCTTAAAAACACTGTCTAGAATTTTTCATCTGAGTAAAAATATAATAATTTGTTTGTGTATCTGTTTTTGTGTTTGTTTGCATCTGTGTAAAAATCATTTTATTTGAGTTTTATTTTGTGTTTTAAACTGTAAAAATATAACAGTTTGTTGAATGTCTTTTTGGAGATTTTATCCCTGGGCCTCCACTGAAAATGGACATGTATCCAGTCGGACTATCCAAGTAAACAAATGTAAAATAAAATAAAATAAATAAATAAACAAACATTCTATCATGGTGGGTGGTTATATACAACATGGCACTATCAGATGTGATACTAAAGCATATAATGTGCCACGCACTGCAGGGGCTGATGTATAAACAGACATTGTTCTATCATGAAAGGTGGTTATATATAACATGGCGGTATCAGATTTGATACGAAAGCATAGAATGGGCCACGCACTGCAGGGCTGATGTATAAATAGACATTGTTCTGTCATGATGGGCAGTTATATATTACATGGCAATATCAGATGTGATACCAAAGCATAGATTGTGCCACTCACTGCAAGGCTGATTTATAAACAGACATTGATCTATCATGATAGGTGGTTATACATAATATGGCAGTATCAGATGTGATACTAAAGCATAGAATGTGCCATACACTGCAGGGGCTGATGTATAAACAGACATTGTTCTGTCATGATGGGTGGTTATATATAACATGGCAGTATCAGATGTGATACTAAAGCATAGAAAGTGCAATGCATATACAATATGGCAGTATCAGATGTGATACTGAAGAAGAGAATGTGCCATGCACTGCAAGGGTTGATGTATAAATAGACATTGTTCTATCATAATGGGCAGTTATATATAATATGGTAGTATCAGATGTGATACTAAAGCATAGATTGTGCTACACACTGCAGGGGTGTTCTATCATGGTGGGTGGTTATATATAACATGGCAGTATCAGATGTGCTACTAAATCATAGAATGTGGCATGCATTGCAGGGGCTGGTGTATAAACAGACATTGTTCTATCATAATGGGTGGTTATATGTAACATGGCAGTATCAGATGTGATACTAAAGCATAGAATGTGCCATGCATTGCAGGGGTTGATGTATAAATAGACATTGTTCTGTCATGATGGGCGGTTATATATAATATGGCAGTATTAGATGTAATACCAAAGATAAGACTGTGCCACGTACTGCAGGGGCTGATGTATAAACAGACATTGTTCTATCAAGATGGGTGGTTATATATAACATGGCAGTATCAGATGTGTTACCAAAGATTCAACTGTGCCATGCACTGCAGGAGTATAAACAGACATTATTCTATAATAATGTCATGATGGGTGGTTACATATAACATGGCAGTATCAGATGTGATACTAAAGCATAGAATGTGCCATGCACTGCAGGGGCTGATGTATAAACAGTCATTGTTCTATCATGACAGGTGGTTATATATGATATTTCAGTATCAGATGTGATACTAAAGCATAGAATGTGCCATGCACTGCAGGGACTGATGTACAAACAGACATTGTTCTGTCATGATGGGTGGTTATATATAACATGACAGTTTCAGATGTGATACTAAAGCATAGATTGTGCTATTCATTGCAGGGGCTGATGTATAAACAGACATTGTTCTATCATGATGGGTGGTTATATGTAACATGGCAGTATCAGATGTGATACTAAAGCATAGAATGTGCCACTCACTGCAGGGTCTGATGTGTAAACAGACATTGTTCTGTCATGATGGGTGGTTATATATAACATGGCAGTATCAGATTTGATACTAAGGCATAGAATGTGCCATGCACTGCAAGGCTAATTTATAAACAGATGTTCTATCGTGATAGGTGGTTATATATAACATGGCAGTATCAGATGTGATACTGAAGCTTAGTATGTGCCATGCACTGCAGGGGCTGATGTATAAACAGATGTTGTTCTATCATGATAGGTGGTTATATTTAACAAGGCAATATCAGATGTGATACAAAAGCATAGAAAGTGCCAATTTATAGCTGTAAACAATGCTGTCACAAGCAAAACATGACAGGTGCATGAATGCTGCATATATTGCAGAAAAGACACCATATTATGGGGGAAGGTAAGAGACCACAGCTCATCAGTAATGTATAAGGGCAAATGTCATGAAGCACAGTTAGTAACACAAAGAGATGCATGGCAGGTGTTATGTATGCCAGGCAGCATAATTAGCAAGGAGGCAATATGGTGTCCCCATCACAAACAGGACAACCGTGTGGCCACATCAGTGTGTGACAATCCATGATTGTGTAAATCATGCAGGACAGTGACATAATAGTTAATATTATGGCAGCATGAGCCCTAATGGAGCCACCGGATATGTAACGATATGCAGTAGCATGCAAGCACAGATAAATGAGAAAGCCGTGCAGCCTTACCTGTAGGAACATCACTGTCAATCAGGTAACATGTAATAGTATGGGACCTATGATAACACATACATACCTGCACCTGCAATGTCAATCAGCCGTGATATATCCAGTACCTATCCAAAAGTCACATGCATATGTGACAAGGCATATAAGATGACCATACTCCTCTATGTGGACCTCACATCAACAATGTTAATATGTAAATGGCTACAAGTTGTACACATCGCATGACACATACATGTGCACACACCTCCTAATAAAGTAACAGCACCACCACTGTGGCTATGCAGATAGCAACTATAGTGTATGCGGTACTGATCAAGGCAGAACTCACCAAGGAGTAATTCAGTAGGAAGGTATACATAACAGTGGCATACAGTGACATCATATGCTAAGTGAACAGGGATTCTACCACAACCATTAATATTGTCTACACAGATGTCTGGATGCATCCATTGTGATAGAGGTGGCATGGGTGTACAGGTAGGCAGTGGCCTGGAAGGCTAACCTGTGCATAAATCCTGTGGCCAACAGTATGCATGTTAACACCAGCAGACAAATGCCAAACATACAAGGGACAGTGCAGGTCATGATGCACCTGGATGTGACAGACATGCTTTAGGATCACACGTGTGCAGATATGCATGTAGGAATGTGGAAAAAACATGCATCCCGTGTCCACCTACAAACTCACTCATGGACCGATATGGATGTTGGCAAGTGCAGTGGCAGCTATGATATGTACTTTAACAGAATAGTAACCTGTGAGTACACAAATGGACAATATCCTATGTGTGTTGCTGGCAGGTGTACTGCCCAGTGGTCAAAACAGCAGTACATAGAAGTATGTCAGTATGACCGCAATCTATGACCACAAAGTGGTCACAATACTATACAGAGTCACCAAATCAACAGTGCAAAACAGGTTATACTGACCAGGCTCTTTGCAATATATAGGGCCACTGCAGTCATCACCAGTACCAGAATACTAGCATTTCCCAGTTATAAGCAGTCTGGTGTGACACAGGACATTCCCAGCTCTATACTTGTAACATAAACCTTATGATAATCATACATATAATTGTCTCTGAACCTGTTTTACACCCTCACATGATCTTTTATCTATCTAACAAACCCACTAATATGTCTCTTTAAATGATCAATGTTCAGTAGCTACTAATGCATAAGTATGTTTTTATACTGTAATAGTTGCCTTTATTTCATATGAATGCAATTTAATCAGCAAACATAATTGTTAATGTATATAACTTAATACCTGTTTATGCCCATTATTGAATATCTGTTTAAACATGTTTGTAGTATGTTCAAGCTTTTCTCCCAGGGCCCCAGCTGAAGAGAGCTTCTTTGACTAAACCCAGTCAGACAAATCTAGGAGTAAACAAATGCAAAATAAAATGAAAATATTTCCCTCCCTCTTACTCTCTCTCTCTATATATATATTTATTATATGTATATATAATATATATGGGTCCGCACTTTATCGAATCCCATTTCAGAGAAGCTCATTTCATCGACTTCCATTATATCTAACTCCTGGAGTTGCGAAAAGGAATCCCTTCAAAAGGAAACAGATAACCACCATGGTGAACTTTGCCCTTACTCCACTGTAATGCAATCTATGAGTTGGTATATTTAGTTTGGGGGTGTGGGAGCAAAGCCCCCCCACTTGGAGGATTTTTTTGTTTTTTGTTTGTTGTTTTTGTCCTAGTGGTCAAGTGGTTCCTTTCCCAGGGTTTTCTTTTCATAGTGCCAGGAGTTTGATGTAATGGAAGCTGATGAAATGAGCTTCATTGAAATGGGATTCAATAAAGTGTGTTTTGATAGTTTGGAGTAAAACCATATAGATATATATGTATGTATATACAAATATATGTGTGTGTGTGTGTGTGTGTGTGTGTGTGTGTGTGTGTGTGTGTGTGTGTGTGTGTGTGTGTGTGTGTGTGTGTGCGTGTGTGTGTGTGTGTGTGTGTGTGTGTGTGTGTGTGTAAAATAACAGTGACAAACAGGGACACAATACACAGCATGACAAATGCAGCTGTTGCAGATGACACATGAGGCTATGAAATCAACCCTTAACTGTAGGGCTCATGCATATGGACTACCGTGGTACCAGATAGAGATAGGTATAACTGTCAGTGGCTACACCACAACATTATAATGGTATTTACATATAAATGTAATATTTTGGTATGTCTATTGTCACCCGCATGGCAATAGAACATGAACACTGTAATGCTAAGACATACTCATATAGTAGAGGACCACAGAGGGTATGTAATTAATTGCAGACTTCTTAAAGGCAATGCTAAATTTGTCCTGTCGTTGTCCTTAGAGAGTGTTTCAGTGGTGTTGCGGTCTTCCAAGTGGCTAGTATAATTGCAAAGAGGCATTTCTTCTCTTGCATAGTGTTCAATTGTCCATCAGCTGATTTATTTCTCTCGTGATAGAACAATGTGGACTTTGTTAGGACTGTCTTCTTCTGTATCAGAGTTTCCAAAAAGTTCTGTTTTTTGGACAAAGTAAACAAAAATGGGCAGTTAACACAGACACACATAAACACACACACACACACACACACACACACACACACACACACACACACACACACACACGCACACACACGCACACACGCACACACACGCACACACACGTTTCTGGTTCTCATTAGTTATATAAACCAATATCCCCTCCCCCTCCACCCACTTTCTCTCTATCTCTTTTCTCTCGCTCATATCTCTTATTAATCCATGTTAATGGCAGGTATACTCTCTTAGCTCACAACTATAAAGGCATACACAAAGTGGGAAAGTGTTGGCATAATGGTTAAGGTGTTTACCCCACAGACAAAAAGTTCAATTTTCCCATTTGAGGGAAATTCATTGGGCTTAAAATGGCTCACAATAGCAACCAACCTCGTACTTAAGTATGAATCCAATGAATGTATGATCTCATTCCAACAACAGATTACATCAGAAAGCAGTGGTTTCACATGAGAACAATGGAAAAAATGTCACATTCTGTATTTAACCTCTGCAACCCTTCAGTGTATATAGTATAACTAAAGAAGTACCTTATGATTAAACACATGTAACATTCAACTTTGAAGAGGATCCTGAGCAAACCTGTTATTGTGCATCTGAGGGCTAGCCAAGACACAGATTTGCATGGACTTGGTAAATTATCATTTGCTTTAATTTCAAATGCATTTTCTTCTTGTAATTATTGCTGTTTTGTTTGATATGTATGTCTACTGGTAATAAATACAACTATAGTTCCGTAAAACTGTACATAATTTTTACATAAACTTTTGTTAAATATTTGTTTGATGAACATATGCAAGACACTACCCACTTGTACTGTGTACTGTTTATTTGCTGTTGTAATGTACCATTTTAGATTGTTATTATTATATCTGCTGTGGAGCTTTTCTCCCTGGTACCCAATTGAAAGAGAGTTCTCAGTTCACTCGGACTATGCCTGTCCACTCAGTTAAATAATAAATAAATACATATATAAATAAAGATGCTCAGTTTTCTTATGCAGCCCCCTTCCTCAAACCCTGTGATCCTTCTAGGGTGCCTGGATCTCTTGAATTTACATAATTATTGACCATATCATGGACACCAAGCATTTCATTCTTAGCAAAGTCAATCCAACTAATCAGTTAAGGTGTCATTGTACAGTTTAACAGTTCTTCAGAAGAGAAAATCGGGGTGTGTTTCCAAGAATGGACTGGTTGCACGTTGGTACTGATGAAGATTATGATGGTACATGCAACATCCTTCCAACCAAAAATGGCTTGAAAAACATTGGGAAACAAGAGTATAAATGTACTGAAATCATAATGGCTCTGGTGACATTACGTTTGGTTGGGTATACAGTGGATACGATTTAAACTGACCCACTTCAGTCTCTGACACTGAAGCTCTCAGTCACTGATTCTCCAGAAAAATCACTGTTGATGCAATTTCTGTTTGTAAACCATCAGAGATTCTATCTGTGTCAGGTTTCCTCCATGGTTTCACGACCAATAAGATATATGAGAGATGGGGAGAACAGCCCCTCATATAATTTGGCTGAAGTCACATTCTCTGCAAAAATCACACACAAAAAAACATGTTTTTGTGCGGTTTTGAGTTAAGGTTTAGGATGCTGTGGCTCATCTAGCTGTATACACACACACGCACAGGCACAGATGCAAGCACACGCACAAGCACGCATGCACGTGTGCACACACACACACACACACACACACACACACACACACACACACACACACACACACAAAAACATGTTTTTCTGAGGTTTTGAGTTAAGGTTTAAGATGCTGTGGCTGACCTAGTTGTAATTGTATGCAAGTTAAACTTGATTAAACATGGCAGAAGCTTCTACTGAGTAGTATAATAATGCTTATTACTGGGCAACTAATATCCTGCATTTGCCTAATACCCAGGGAATAAACGATGAAGGGGAAGTAATCCTTTTTCAGCAGCCTACGCCTATGCTGTTTTATTTACTGTTTTGCACAGATAAGTATTTTCATATAACCTTTTCATTCAGGTGTATCCGGGAAGTTAAGTTGTCAGTACAATCTTTAATAAGAACACAAAACTACCAATTATAAAAGGTTTACCTCCATGACCCTGCGTTTTATAAGTGAGTAAGGTTATCCTGGGATAGCTTACCTGATGAATGAGAGTGAATATTTAGCATGTTGGAAGAATGATGGGAAATGTTGCCTTAAAGGTACAGGAAATAAGTAGGTGGGAGGTCTCAGTAGTAGTAACAGAAAGAGTAAAAATCTGTATTGTGACAAACAGAAAAATGAAAAAGAGTGGGGTGGGAAACAACAAAACATCCTAAAGCAAAGAACATGAGGGAATTGTTAGTAAGAATAAGGGTAGATAGAGGGAACTTGTGAAGTGTTATAACACAAGGAAGGGCTGTGAGAATTGTAATTAGTATTTCAAATGGAAGGAAAACCTCTAAGCTTGTGTTACACATAACGTCATGCAGGGGGCAGGGTCTGACCAGAGACAGTGGCAACATGCACTGCTCTAGTTACAAAATTTCAAGACCAAGTCAATACCTGTATTAATACTTAGTAGAAAACACTTTGTTAATGAAACGCTGACAATCCTCAGCTCTTAGAACGTCCTTCTGTTGATGATGGTGCCAAAGAAGTTGACTTGCTGGGCATTCAATGTTGAGGAAGAACCTCCTAGATCCATAAAGGGGAGGTTCTGGTCCAAACCAGAAATGCCTCTAGAGCGAATACCAAATTCAGGTGTCATCAATGTAAAGGGAGAATGGACTGGACCCAAATCTGAAGTCATGAAAAGAAAGGAGCCTGGTATGTTGCATCTAATGTTCTGTACTGGACGCAAGTCTGACGCCAAAAGTGCATGAGACTGGACTCAGAGATACCAGTTCTGAACTCTTTGATACGGCTGGAGTCAAGGAAGTCCTTAGGGTCTCTAGTTCTGGCTGACCGTGTAGGGGGTGAAACAGAATACCTTTTTCTATCTTTCATTTTACCTTTACTTTTTTCTTTAAACTTCTGTTTCTGCCTGTATTCACAATTATATTTCTCACTCTCGCTAGCCTTCTCTTTCTCTATCTCCTCTCTTTTCTTTTCTAACAACTTTGGAAGGAGAAGGTAAGAAGGGGACTGCAGCAAACATTGCCATAGCAGCCAGAAGTAAGCCTTTCAAAGCCAATTTGACCCAGCGGTCAGCCAGCGCCCCTGATCTGAAGGCAGAAACAGGCCTGGAAATCAATATAAAGGTCCTCAGGGCCAAGGCCATAGACATATCTATTGTTTGTGTCCTGCGGTGATCAATTTATGCCCATATTATACACATTTGCAAAAACAAGAAAATAAGTTTGTAGCTGTATTTTGTCTCTGTTAACTCTGGCTAAAATATTGATATCCAAATAAGATTTCTTCCTTGCCAAGAGTGTTGAACTTTGAATTTTTTGAACTTTCTGTAAATTCTTCTACAGCTCTCAGACTTGCTAAAAAAGAGTTAAAGTGATTTCAGTGCTTGAGGAATGCAGATGCAGGTGTCTGCTGGACCATTTGACAGTCTGTATTCCAACAACAGAGTGCAGCTACACCCAGGGATAATGTTGATTATAATGGTTAACTGAGGTTGTTCAATCCCTTTCTTTGAGTGGATAGAATAGAATGATGCCGAATGCAAGGATTTCCAGATGTGTGGGCTGGGATATTAGGTATGATGCAGTGTAATGAAAGAAGGTCAGGTTTAGTAAGGCATGACTGAACATTTGATAAGCAGTGTAGATAAATATGTCCCCTGTCTCGTAGAAGGAATTAGCAGTTCACAAAAAAAAAAAAAAAAAACACAAAAACTGACAGGATGAAAAACAGCCATAAAGATGACAGAGTGAACTATTAACATTAAAAAAAAAATTAAGCCCAGAATTTCCAGATTGAAGATATTTAGAAAGAGTAATATAGAAAATAAAAGAAAAAAAATACTTGCACACGATAAACTGTTAAATGCTTCAAATGAAATTTGTACTCACTAATGCAACAGATTTATGAAAAACACTGCATATATGAAGGAACTTTGAGATACCTGGAAAAATAAGATGTGCAAAAATCAAATAACAAAACCTAGAGATTTTGAAAAGGTATAAAAAAAGCACAGACATGGAAAAGAAAAAGAGCTCTGGCATGGCTCGATACTTATACGAAGGAGAAAAGCTAAACTAATTAATACAAAAAAGCAGCTCCAAAGGTATTTGAAGAGAAATACAGGGAAAGGCACCCAGATATGGATCATTTCACAATGCAAAAATAAGAAAACAAAGAGAAAATGTAGAAATGAGGATTAGTGATGTCGAAATTAAGCAAATAGAAATTGATGTTATGGATTATCTGTAAAGTGAAGGATTTGGTGTGCAGAATCCAACACAGGTAATGTTACATTTTGATGACATTGCAGGGCCCAGATTAGGGAACAACAGTTGGACCAGGAGGCCTGTGAAGAAGGTTTGAAACACAATGATGCTCTGGAGATTTCTGCAGGAGACTGGTATGAAAACCTTGTTGAACGTGCACAGCAAGGGAAGGAGCAGAAAACAGTGACAAGTCCAATGCAGTTAATGTTACCGAGAGATGGTCCAATGAGGTCCCATATGAAAGATCATCAAATGAAGCAGAACACATCTAAAGAGGATATGGTACAGAAGAGTTTCTGGAACTTTTTGTAGATTACTCAGAACAAAGAAAGTGCTCTTAGTCCAGAAGAAACCCATTTAAGGGAAGACGTGTTTGATTTAACAGAGATGGATAATCATATTAAGACAGATAAAAGAGGTAGAGTACAGAAAGAAAAAACAGATTAATACAGTAATCAGGGCTGTTAAGAACAACTAAAGGTTTTCCCTCAGATCTACTAGTTTTCTCCTCTCCTGCACTTTTACTAGCTTATTAGTCTAGCACTTTACCAGACTTCTTGTAGCAATTATTGTAGCACACAAAAGTGCTACCAGCACTAAACATTCTACAAGGAAACAGATCCAGTACTTATTATTAATGCCCAGCCCACCAGGCATGTCTAAAGGTCAGCTTCCTGTGCTTTCTCCTATTAACCTGGTGAACTTGGGCATCCTGAGGCAAAGAAGCAACTAACTTATGTACAATGACAACCTGCTCCTCTTACCTCCCAACACTCAGACTTGTGAGAGATGCACTTATATATCTAAACTGGAAGCCACACACTCTCCAGCCAAGACCGGAATAGCTGGTCATGAGGAGAAGGTCAACACTTGCACCACACCACATGGAACACATAGCCCTCCAGAACACACACCAGCACTGCCTTAATATAAAAACACAAACCACAGACCCACCTTCACAGAGGCTCTCAATAAAAATCTACCCAAGCAGCAGAGACCTCCAAGGCAGAAATGCACTGGACCACCACAACACAACACTAATCATGAGACACATAACTCTCCTAAACAGTGTGCCACTCAACCAAAGCCCCTAAGACAAAGCAGCGTGCCCAACACACTAGTCATAGGTGACTTGATAGTGAGGCACACTGATGTCCCATAAGGAGAAAGTAATAGTCAGCTACCTATCAGGTGCCAGGACCCATTACATAATGCATGCACTCAGGTCCCTCAACAACAGGTACTAATATGACTCAGTCATTGTACATGTGGGTGCGAATGACCTGAGATGTACCTCCCTGAATTACATGAAAAGAGACATGGAGGAGCTCTCAGATTATGTAGCCCAGGCAGGTATAACCATAGCCCTGAGCAGCATCCTAACATCACCCAGAATGATACCACAGTACAAGCAGAAAATGTTTGATTTCAATAATTGGCTAAGTTTCTGATGTCATTCTAAGGGGATCCAGTATCTGTCTGCCTGGAATGACATGATTGACAGACCTCGATGCTTTGCCAGAGATGGCCTGCATCTGTCACCCCTGGGCTTCCGGATACTAGCGAAGGCTATTGCCACCCCTATACTGCTTTTTTAGGTGGTATTCGAAAGACCAAATTACCACCGTAACAGCTGCAAATAAATGCAATCTGAGGGTCATGCTGCTTAATGCTAGAAGTATAAATTTCAAAATGCACTCTCTCAAAGCACTCCTTAAAATGGAGAAGATTGAAATGTGTGCTGTAACAGACACCTGGTTCAAGGCAGCAGAAAGCACCCCTACACTACCAGGCTATAACACATTCCACACCTTTTAGCCCCAGAACTTGGACCAAAGCTCCATAGGCGGTAATGTTTCCATATTCATAAAGGACACGCACATCTCCAGACTGGTAGCCCAACATAACACATCAGAGGTACTTTAGGTGCAGCTAACACTGGGTAAGCCAGCAATTCAGGTCATAGTCTGCTATAGGTCCCCAACCATATCCCAAGATTCACACTCCACATTCCTAAGCACCCTTTAGAATATTAGGGTCCAACCTAACACTGTCATACTAGGTGTGATGCCCGTGCCCTGGCCCAGCAATCAAAGAACCTCAATCCTCACCACTAACACCAGAGATGGCATCTCATATAAGAGGAAAGGATAACAAATACACACAGTAAAGTACAATTTCCCTTAAGTGCACACAGAGATCATGGTCAGTATGGGGCTGGTTGCTCCCTTGCTCCCAAGGTCCCCAATAAGACTCACCACTGGCACAGCTATAGGGTCCAGATCTCTGCCTAGCTGGTAAGATAACCTCCAGTACCCTCTCTGTCCAACCAGTGCTTCGTGTCCCTGCCCAAGTAGCTGACACACACACACACACACACACACACACACACACACACACACACACACACACACACACACACACACACACACACACACACACACACACACTTTGAGATAAGTATTTGTACAACTTCACAGACACTCCTGGGAAAGGCTGACACAGATTTTCCAGCTGTGCCCCTTTACCCAGACTATAAGGTAGTAATTACTGCCACCACCAGCTAATAATTATCAGCTACCTAAAGGCCCTTAGAAGGGTGTCCAGTTATTACTGTGCAATATTATTATCCAATAGTAGTGTAACTTAAGCAATCAAGGCTTATTGAAAGGGCTTATTACAGGATCACTTATAAGCATGGAATGTACTCTAGTGCTTAATTTATCAAACCAGCCACTGTTGAAAAGGGTTTAAAATATTTAATAATAAATACTAAAAACACAAGAAAATACTACTACATCACAGTGCTATTCAAGAGTTCAGAGATCACACAGAAACTTATAATAATTCTGTAGTACAGTTCTGACATAACAGAAAAACACTTAGTCTAATCTTTACAGTCCTAGCTATTGCTACAAGAAAATATACTTCTAAAGTAACTTACTCGAGACAACAGGCAGTACTGTAGGTTGGATATCAAGACAAAAATGCTTAAAAATCTCTTGTTCTCATTGTTTAAATTGAAACTGCAGTTCTGCTAAACATCGCATAATCTTTTACACCTTCCTGGTTCCCAGGCCACACAGAAACTGCATTTACATTCTTTTACACTTAGAGCAATAAAGGACATTCCATATGTAAATTCTGGTCATTAACTTTAGCCTTAAAACAATAGGCAGGAAGCCTTCTTCTAGCCGCACCGGAGTTGAATTGTGAAACATCAAAGGCAGTGATGAAATAATTTTAATTTCAAAGGACCAACAAGACATGTTTGACTTAGCTTTCCTTACACCAGATGGCAATGTTGCCACATTGTTTTAAATTCAACATTTCACATTTACAAATTATAGAATTATGTATCAAATTATATTTGACTAGGCTGGCAGCATGCACCCATCTCTACCAGTCTTCACATCTCTCCCCCCTGGACAACTCAATCAAGTTTTTCAAGTGACCCTTGATAAACACTGCTTGAGAGGGTTAGGTCTATCTGGGTGTACCTCACCCCATTCCCTGACTTGAGAGCCAATCTGCATTGGCATTGATAATCCCACTGTGGTGCTGCACTCACATATCATATTCTTGCAACCCCAGGCTCCATCTTAGCAACTTGGCATTTTGCTGGCTGGCTCCATTTAACCATATTAGCGGGTTGTGATCTGTCATTACAGTGAATTTTCTTCTATACAGATAAGGCTGAGGTTTCTGCAGTGCCCACACTATGGCTAGACATTCCTTTTCTACAGCTGCATAACATTCCTCCCTGGGTTGGAGCCTACAACTGAGATAAACCACTGGGTGCTCTTCCCCCTCCAAAGAAATCTGGCTAAGTACATCCCCCACCCAATGGTTCAAAGCATCCACTTGTACAACAAATTCTTTGCTGTAATCTGGACTGGCTAATACAGGGGGTCCTCCCAAAGCTTCTTTAAGCTTCTGGAATGCCTGTTCACATGCTGGGGTCTACACTACCTTATCTGGCCTGTTCTTTCTTGTCAGGTCTGTGAGGGGAGCAGCTGTGGTACTATAACTGGGGACAAACTTTCTGTAGTACCCCGCTGTCCCTAAAAATGCCCTCACCTGCTTTTTAGTAACAGGTGCAGGACATGCCTGAATGGCTTCCACTTTGGCAGGTTCTGGCCTTATCTTACCACTCCCCACTCTATGTCCTAAGTAGGAGACCTCTGCCATATCCACCTGACATTTGCTCTGCTTAACGGTCAACCTTGCCTTCTGTAGTCTGCCCAGCACCTCCCTGACATGCTGAAGGTGCTCTGGCCAGGAAGGGCTGTAGATGGCAATATCATCTAGGTAAGCAAGGGCAAACCCTCCGGCTTCTACTAGGATATTATCTACCAGCCTCTGGAAAGTTGATGGTGCATTCTAAATCCCAAAGGGCATCTTTGTGAACTCATACAAGCCAAAAGGAGTCACAAAGGCTGACTTTTCTCTAGCACTGAGAGTCAAGGGCACCTGCCAGTAACCCTTGGTAAGATCAATGGTTGTAGGGTACTTAGCCCCACTCAGCTGCTCTAGGGCCTCATCCGTCCTAGGCAAGGGATAAACATCTGACTTGGTGTGACTATTTAGTTTCCTGTAGTCCACACAGAACCTGGTGCTGCCATCCTTCTTTGGCACCAGCACCACTGGAGAGGCCCATGGACTGTTGGACTCTTGAATCACCCCTAGTTCCAACATCTCCTGTACCTCCTCCCTCAGAGTCTGTCTGACTCTCTCTCAGGCACCCTATAAGGGACCTGCCTAATAGTCCTTTGGGGTTCTGTATCCACCTGGTGATGCAACAGGTGGGTACACCCTGGTTTCCCAGTGAACATGTCCCCAAATTCCTGCAACACTGCTCAAATTTCTCGAACCTGGGTAGGAGATTGTTGCTGGGATATTGCTACCCCTTCCACTGAGGTGTCAGCCCGACCATCACTGAGGAGATCAGTCCCCTGATCTCCCTCAGACTCCTCCTGCAATCCACTGGAAATGCTCAGCACAAGGGCCTCCCTATCCTGGTAAAGTTTAATCATGTTGGCATGGTACAATTTGTGCCCCTCCCATCTGCCTAGCAGTTCTACCATGTAGTTAACATCACTTACCTTTCTTACCACCTTGTAGGGTCCCTCTCAGGCTGCTTTCAGCTTGTTGTGTCTGACAAGAATGAGAACCATTACCTGCTGCTGCACAGCATACTCTCTAGGTTGAGCATTTCTGTCATACCACACCTTATTCTGTTGTTGGGCTTCTGCCAGGTTCTCCTGGGCCAAGCCCATGAGTTCCCTGAGCCTTGTCCTGACATTTAGGACATATGACACAATGGACTCCTTGTGAGGTTCACACTCACCTTCCCACTCATCTTGAATTAAATCTAGAGGTCCCCTCACCCTATGTTCATACAGCAACTGAAAGGGTGAAAAATCCATGGATTCCTGGGGAACCTCTCTGTAAGAAAACAGCAGATGGAGCAAATATTTGTCCCACTCCCTCTTAAACTGATCTGCAAATTCCCATAGCATGGACTTGATTGTAGAGTTTAACCTCTCAACAAGACCATTAGTCTGGGGGTGGTAGGGGGTGGTCTTCATGTGCTTCACCCCACAGTACTTCCACAGACAAGCCAGCATGTCTGACATGAAATCAACACCTTTGTCAGACAATATTTCTTTTGCGAAGCCTACCCTGCTGAAAATCTCTAGCAAAGCATTTGCCACCTTCTCTGCCTCAATGGAGGCCAAAGTCACTGTTTCAGGGTATCATGTAGCATAATCCACTACCACTAGGATATACTTTTTCCCTGTGGATCTTGAGGTACTCAGAGGACCCACAATATCCATAGCTACCCTCTGAAATGGCTCCTCAATCACATGCAAAGGCATCAAATGAGCTCTCACCTTGTCTCTTACCTTGCCTACCTTTTGTCACTGCTCACAGGTCCTGCAGTACCCTGTTACATTTCTGGAAATTCCAGGCCAATAGAAGTTCTGCATAATATGCCTCTTTGTATATTTTATGCCCATATGACCTGCAAAGGGAATGTCATGGGCTATGGCTAGAAGCACCAGACAGTAAGATCTAGGCACTACCAACTGCTGTACTATCTCACCTTCTAGCCCTCCCTCAGGGGTCCACTCTGTGTATAGTAACCCTTTGCCCCAGTATACAGATTACCCCTTTCCTGAGAATCAGGTGCCTCCCTAGCTACCTGCCTCAGGCCTTGCAATGTAGGGTCTGAGAGCTAAGCCTGTCTCAACTCTCTCTCTTTGTAACCCTTTCCAGCTCCCCTTCCACAGGAACTCTGGCATCCTCTGACAGTGGTGCCTCACTGTCAGCCTGAGTACTACTACTACTCACCTCTACCTTTGTAGTTACCCTGTCCAAGGGAACATCAGTACCCACAAGCAGCTGTGGCTCACATTCAGTCTCACTGCTACAGCGTACCTCACTCCTGAAGTAACCACCTCAGCAGTCCTGGCTGCAAGTATGCAGTCTTTCTGGGTCTCTCCCAGGCTACCAGACCCACATGCTTGTCTCCTAGCCTCACTGCATGTAACTGCATAAGCACATGGTACTGCCTCATCCAAATCCTTCACTCTCAGGACATCTGCAGGATGGTAGTTTAGTACCCTGTTGTCTCAAGACAAGCTGCTATTGGCATTTTGTCTTTCCCAGTTACTGGCTCCCTCACATTCGGTTCCCTGCCTTGTGTCTGTGGACACTTGTATGCTACATGGCCCCACTGGTTGCATTCAAAACATTTAACCATGGCTCCTGGATGTGTACCTGGACTAGTGGCTTCCCCTGCTACTGGCAAATTCTGTTGGGGCAGTATGTGCTGCCCATCATGGGTTCCTTTAGACCCATGGACAGTACTGAGTGTCCCCTTCCTGTGCAGGGCTGCCATACTGGCCAAGTATAGGTCTCCCTTCTTCCCCAACTCATCTGAAGTAACACATTGTCTATCAGCTAACCAGATCCTCATGTACTCAGGCAAAGTGCTCAGGGCTTGTTCCCTCACCAAAAGGTCTGCCAGCCCTTTGAAAGTGGTGACCTGACATCCACTCACCTAGCTATGAAAATAAGTGCTCAGTTCAGCAACATATTCACACACACTTTCATCTGCCTTGTGTCTATGCTCACAAAACTTTCCCTATACATTTCAGGTGTTAGCTTAAAACATTCTAAAAGACATTTTTTTTACAGTAGTATAACCAAAACAGACAGAGTCAGGTATTTTGACAAAAAAGTTGCAGCTTTCCCATGGAGTAAGGGGGTCAGGAACCACACCCAGAACCTTTGGTCAGCACTATACTGTTTACATACCCTCTCAAACATATGAATGAAACTATCAAAATTATTCCCCTCTTTAAACTGTGGAAGAAATTTACTGACCTTTTGTGCTTCTGGGATCCAGTTACTCCCTTCCCCATTACCTCCATGACCCTGGAGAAGAGTCAGCATTTCCCTCTCATGCCTCCTCTGATGGTCCTTTTCTTCGGCTTTTATCTCCAAATGCCTGGCCTCTAACTCAAGTCTCTTTATCTCCAGCTGGATTTTTAAGTCCACTGCATAAAGGTTGAGCTGTTGATTCTCCAAAGATATTGTATCTCCACTGCCAGTCTGGTTGTCCTCCTGGATGCTGTTTTCTGATGTAGCTGTAACCAAGGCTGCAATCAGGTCTGCCTTAGTCAGGTTTCCATGCACCAGTCCCCTAGCTTGGCAAATCTCCATCAGCTGGCTCCGTGTCAGCAATCCATACTCCTCTGCTGACATGCTGCCTGCTCACCCTGACTAACTAAGCTAACAAAAGAAATAAAACAATTGTGATCTGAACTCTGAGTATTCACTGCATGGCTGTTTTAGAGTACAACACACCTTCAGAGATCACTGTACATAAGCTACAGGATTCCCTCTATCCACACCACTGCAAGCCAATTAGTATTTGCCAACTTATTAATATGTGATGTGGATATCCCACCACTGCCAAACACATGTGATGCCCGTGCCCTGGCCCAGCAATCAAGGAGCCTCAATCCTCACCGCTAACACCAGAAAGGGTGTCTCATATAAGAGGAAAGGATAACAAATACACACAGTAAAGTATAATTTCCCTTAAGTGCACACATAGATCAAAGTCAGTCTGGGGCTGGTTGCTCCCTTGATCCCCAGGTCTCCCCACTGGCACAGCTATAGGATCCAGATCTCAGCATAGCTGGTAAGATAACCTCCAGTACCCTCTCTGTCCAACCAGTGCTTTGTATCCCTGCTCAAGTAGCTGACACACACACACACACACACACACACACACACACACACACACACACACACACACACACACGCACACACACACACACACTTTGAGATAAGTATTTATACAACTTCACAGACACAGATTTTCCAGCTGTGCCCCTTTACCCAGACTATACGGTAGTAATTACTGCCACCAGCAGCTAATAATTATCAGCTACCTAAAGGCTCTTAAAAGGGTGTCCAATTATTACTGTGCAATATTATTATCCAATAGTAGTGTAACTTAAGCAATCAAGGCTTATTGGAAGGGCTTATTACCGGATCAACTATAAGCATGCAGTGTACTCTAGAGCTTAATTTATCTCTACATAAACCAGCCACAGTTGAAAAGGGTTTAAAAATATTTAATAATAAATACTAAAAACACAAGACAATATTACTACATCACAGTGATATTCAAGAGTTCAGAGATCACACAGAAACTTAAAATAATTCTGTAGTACAGTTCTGACATAACAGAAAAACACTTAGTCTAATCTTTATAGTCCTAGCTATTGCTACAAGAAAATATACTTCTAAAGTAACTTACTTAAGATAACAGGCAGTGCTGTAGGTTAGATATCAAGACAAAAATGCTTAATAATCTCTGGTTCTCACTGTTTAAATTGAAACTGCAGTTCTGCTAAACATTACATCATCTTTTACACCGTCCTGCAATTACATTCTTATAGGTTCATAGGTTCATACTAGGCTATCTGCCCTAGGGCATTTATAAGCCTAGCCAGAGTGTGTGTGGCTTTCGCTACCCCTTGGGATGAGAATACTACACCCATTTAGGGGTTAGTTTACTGTGCCTCTGTCTAGTAGTGACACAGAGATGACCCCCAGGGTAAACCTATGATCTCCCATCCACTCGTCAAGATTTCTCTTGAAGAGAGTTAGTGAGGGGCTCTGCCTAACATGGACTGGGATTCTGTTCCAGAGTGTAGGGAGCCTCTGGGTTATGAATCTGTCCCTCCAGCACATCCTATTTATTTCTGTGTTGAGGTTCAAATCTCTTGCTCTCATGGCTCTGATGGATTTGGATTTTCTGAGGTGGAGCATGTCCATTAATTCTGGATTGGACATGGCCTTGTATGTCAGGCATAGATCACCTCTGAGTAGGCGGTATGCGACTGAATAGAGCTGGAGTTTCTTCAGCCGGGCAGCATATGACATATGTTTGAGACCCTTTATCCTCTTGGTGAGGAACTTTTGGGTCTTTCCAACTGCTGCAGGTGTCGGGTAAGATACATCCCAAATGGGGCATTGTACTCAATTATGGGCCTGATAAGAGAAGAGTACAGTGGCACAATGACCTCTCTTGATCTAGATGTGAATCCCTTCATGATAAGGTGGGCAATATAGAAGGTCTTCCTAACCACCTTGGCAATGTGAGTGTCAAATGAGAGGTTACTGTCAACTTGGGTCCCTAGGTCCCTGATTACCTCTTCTGTACTTAATGGATTACCACCTATGTGGTAATTTGTGGGTACCTTGTTTTTCCCAAAGGGTATGACTATACATTTTTTGGCATTCAGTTTAAGGCCATGGCTCTGGCACCAATTATCCATTTCTATGAGGCCTCTCTGAAGGATGCTTGTGTCCGCTGGAGTATCAATTATGGTGCCCAGTTTGCAGTCATCTGCGAACTTTGTCAGCCACAATCCTCCTATGTTTGCTTGCACCTCGGAAAAATAAATGCCGAACAAGAGGGGTCCCAGGACTGAGCCCTGTGGGACACCGCTTGTGACTGGCTTAGAGTCTGACATGGCTCTAGCAATTCTGACCTTGTGGGTTCTGTCCTTGAGCCAGTTTGCAACCCATCTTGTGACATATGGGTTTACATTTAAGCTGGTAAGTTTGTCGATGATGCCCGAGTGGGGTATTGTGTCGAAGGCTTTTGCAAGGTCAAGGTAGGCTGTGTGAACTGCCTTACCCTCATCAATAGCCTTAGTGACTGTTTCAAAAACGTTGACCAAGTTCAAAAGGCAGGATCTGACCTTGAAAAAGCCAAATTGGGTAGGATCCAATGTCTGTAGGTCCCCAATGTCTTTGTTTATGAGTTCCATAATGATCCTTTCCATAGCTTTGCAGACCAGGCTCATCAAGCTTATGGGGCGTAATTTACAGGGTCCGTAGAAGCACCGCCTTTGTGGAGTGGGACCACTGTTGCTGTACGCCACTCTTTGGATACGTATCCTGTAGTAAGGCTAAGATTAAACAGCAGCCTTATGTGCGGGTTTAGTTCCTCTTGGAGTTCATGTAGCACACAGCCCGGGACACTGTCTGGTCCCATTGATGCTGTGTTTTTAGCTTTGGAGAGGGCGGCTCTCACCTGGGCATCTGAGATGTTAGGGAGGCTACACTCTGCTGGGATAGATATTTCTCCTTTTGGGGAGGAGGGGACGGAGAAATTTGCACTGAACCTGTCTGCCAGAATGTTGGCAATGTCTGTGGGTTCAGTGTATTTTGTGTCATTTTGGACTAACTCTGAGCATATCTGGGAGTTTCCACCCAGGTTTCTAACATAGCTAAAGAAGGCCTTGTGATTGTCTTTTGTGTCTTTTACGATTTTTCTCTCAAAGTTGGCCTTGGATGATTTTATGAGTGATCATAGTTTTTTTGCTAGTACTGATCAGAGATGCCTTCCCTTTTAGGGATTTTGCTCTGTCATGTAGTAGCTTCCTCCTCCTGTTGTAAAGTTTGTTAATGGCTGGGATCCACCAGACAGGGCGCCTGCCTTTGGGGGAATGGGTCTTGGTTTTATTAGGGATTGCATGATCCATGCATTCTTGAAGGTGCCCGTAGAAGGCATTTATAAAGGATTCAGCAGTGTGGGTTGTGGTTTCCACTGGCCCAAGGGCCTTGAAGGATACCACTTCAGTCTTAAGAAGTGTGAAGTCAGCTTTTGAGAAGTTCTTCACTGTGGTCTTTTGTGCAGGGGGTGGGGGCGGGATGTGGATTTCCAGTGAGATTAATTTATGGTCTGATCTCACCAATGAGGGGTATACTTGCGGTGTGGAGCATTTTGTCCCCATGTTTGTGATGATCAGGTCTAGTATATTATCCCCTCTTGTGGGAGTGGTGACTAGTTGTTCCATCGCATTTGAGTTTATGAATTCTAGGAACCTTTGGGCTAGGGTGTTGGGGTTTGAGTAATGTTCCCAGTCTATGTTTGGGTAGTTGAAGTCTCCCAATATGATGGTATTTGGAGAGACATTCATACTCTCCAGTGTCTTCAGGAAGGCTGAGTGGGGATCCTGAGTTTGAGAGGGTGGTCTGTAGCATGCTACAACCTGTAGGGCAGTTTTGCCTATGGTTAGTTGCACCTGGATGGTCTCCGATGCTTCGTGCGTTGCCACTGACCTGGAGGTGTGGGTACCTTTGATGAATATGGATACTCCCCCTCCTTTTGTGGTTCGGTCCAAGTTTTGGGGCCGGAAAGCATGATATGAGGTAAAACCTGGTAGTGCTGGGGTGCTCTCAGGAGCCTTGAACCAGGTTTCAGTCACTGCACAGACATCGATGTTTTCCATACTGAGGAGGGCTTCGAGAGCATACATCTTGAGGTTTAGACTTCTGGCATTGAGCAGCATTACCCTTAGTTTTTTTTCACTTGTGTTTTCTAGGGAGGTGGGTTTGTCTTTTGAGCCTTGCCTAAAAAAGGCACTATGGGGGTGGCAAGAGCCTTGGCCAATATCCGGAAGCCCAGGGGTGACAGGTGCAAGCCATCCCAAGCAGACATACATTGAATCCCCTTAGAATGACACCAGTAATTAAGCCAATTGTTAAAGCTGATCATTTTGTCTTTGTACTGTGGCATCATTCTTGGTGAGGGTAAGATGCTGCTCAGGGTCAGGGTCATACCAGCCTGGGCTACATAATCAGAGAGCTCCTCTATGTCTCTTTTCATGTAGTCCAGGGAGGTATGTCTCAGGTCATTCACACCGGCATGGACAATGACTGAGTCATATTTGTACTTGCTTTGGAGTGACCTGAGTGCTTGTGTTATGTGGTGGATTCTAGCGCCCGACAGGCAGCTTACTGTAACCTTTTCCTTGTTCAGTCTGGTGAGCGGGACGTCAGTGTGTCTGACTATGGAGTCACCTATCACAAGTGTATCTGGCATGTTGTTTGGCCTTAAGGGCTGTGACTGTTTAGCACACTGACTTTGTGAACTATGTGTTGCATGTGCTATGTCTTGGGGTAGTGGTCACTTGGGTGTCTGCTTTGGATGCCTCTGTTGTTTTGGTAGATTTTTAATCAGAGTCTCCGAGTATGTTTTTGTGTGTTTATGTGTTTGGTTTGCAGTTGTGATAGGTCTATGTGAGACTGGGTTTGTGGTGTGCGTGGTTACCTTCTCCTCCTGACTGGTTTTGCCAGTACTGAGTTGAGAGAGCTCAGCCTCCAGTTTGGCTATATAGTTGCATCTCTCACATATATTTGTATTTGTTACGAGGAGGAGAGGGTTGTCTGTGTACATGAGGCAATTGTAACATTGCCTCAAGATTCCCAGATTCACCAGCTGAACAGGAGAGGACGCCAGCAACTGACCCTTCGACATGCTAGAATAGTGTAAAGGATTGCTGTGTAACTGAGTCAGAAAGGACCTATATGGAAATGGGTACTCAAGGGGATTTAGGTGAATGAAGTACTTTCTTTTTGTTTAAGAGTGCTTTACCTGTATAAAAATGCTTTAGGAGCAAGTGCTGGGCTTTTCAGATAAAGAATAGACTGTTTAGATTGCAAGTAGAGCAGTTCTAAGGGAAAAATTGAAGAGCAGACTTTGCGGAGCCAGAAATAGTTTAAACTTGATTAACCAACTTTGCGCAAATTCTTTTACACTTAGAGTAATAAAGGACATTCCATATGTAAATTCTGCTCATTACCTTTAGCCTTAAAACAATAGGCAGGAAGCCTTCTTTTAGCTGGACTGGAGCTGAATTGTAAAACATCAAAGGCAGTGATGAAACAATTTTAATTTCAAAAGACCAACAAGACATGCCTGACTTAACTTTCTTTACAGCAGATGGCAATGTTGCCACATTGTTTTAAATTCAACATTTCACATTTGCAAATGATAGAATTTTGTATCAAATTCTATTTAACTAGGCTGTCAGCCTGCACCCATCTCTACCAGTCTTCACACTAGGCAGCTTCAACTACCCCTTTCTTTAACTGGGAAAACTACTCATGTACCAATATACTTGCCCAACATTTTCTGGAGTTCATTAACTCCAATGCTCTGGACCAGATAATTCTTGCCCCACTAGAGGTAGCCACATCCTTGACCTGGTCATTACTAACATAGGCGACTGTTGCTCTACACCAATAGTCAGCTCCTCCCTGGTTAGATCTAACCACAAACAAATCACCTTGGAAATCAAACCCCCACCCCACCCCCACAAAGGTAACGACCATGAAAAGCTTCTCCAAAGCTAACTTTGGTGTCCTAAAAACAGAGGTGACTAACATCACGGCACACATGCAAATGCAGAATAATTGTATGACCACCAAATCATACACCAATGCACTGTACGAACACATACACAAATGCATGGATCTCGCCATACCCAATAGAAACAAGACACTCTCCTCCAAAAAAGGAAGCCAATCTGGTGGTCACCTGCCATAAACAAACTCTGCAACAGAATGAGGAAACTGATGTGGAATAAGGTGAAGTCCCAAGACTGGAAAAACTCCCTTATCAGCCTCAACAAAAAGTTGAGATCCCTCATCAAATCCTCCCAATCTAGCTATGAAAACAGAATTGCAGCAGATAGTAAAGGCAACCACAAGGCCTTCTATAGTTTTGTAAAGAATCTCCATAGCAATACCCAGATTTGCTCTGAGCTACTGCACAATGATACCTCCTATACCGAGCCAACAGATATTGCCGATATACTGGCTGGCAGATTCAGTGCCAACTTTACCCCCCCCCCCCAAAGAACTAATCACAATACCAGTAGATTTCCAGGCACCCAATATTACTGCTGCACAGGTTAAAACAGCACTGTGCAAGGCCAAGAATACAGCTTCTATGGGACCTGACAATATCCCTGGCTGTGTTCTACATGAACTACAAAGTAAACTGGCACCTCACCTGTGTGCCCTGTTCAATCACATCCTCACCTCAGGCTTTGTCCCTACTGAATGGTGCATTGCCACAGTCACCCCTCTCCACAAAGAGGGAGCAACTACAGACCCTGGGAACTATCGCTCCATTAGCCTGATTTGTCTGGTATGCAAGGCTATGGAACGCATCATCATGGACCTTATAAACAAGGATATAAGGAATCTCCAAATGCTGGATCCCACACAGTTTGGTTTTGTGAAGGGTAGATCATGCCTGCTCAACTTGGTTGACTTCTTTGAGTCAGTCACCAGAGCTGTGGATGAAGGCAAGGTGGTTCATACAGCCTACCTTGATCTGGCCAAGGCCTTTGATACCATTCCCCACTCTGGAATCATAGAAAAACTCACTAAGCTAAGCATCAATCCCTATATCACTAGGTGGGTTGCAAACTGGCACACAGATAGAACCCACAATGTGAAAGTAGCTGACTCCAAGTCAGATTGCTGACTAGTCACGAATGGAGTCCCACAAGGTTTGGTCCTGGGTCCTCTCCTGTTTGGTATCTACTTCTCTGAAGTCCAGGCCAACATGAAGGGACTCTAGCTGACAAAGTTTGCAGATGATTGCAAGTTGGGAGCTATTATTAACTCCCCAAGTGATGTTGACATCCTACAGAATGGCCTCACTGAAACCAATGACTGGTGTCAGAACCATGGCCTTAAGCTTAATGCCAAAAAATGTGTCGTCATCCACTTTGGGAAAAACCTGGTTCTCATGAATTACCACATTGATGGTAGTCCACTGAACACAGAAGGCATTATAAGAGATCTGGGAACACAGCTTGACAGCAACCTCTCTTTTGATCACCACATTGCCTCTGTGGTCAGAAAGTCCTTCTGTGTGGCACATCTCATTACTAAAGGTTTTGCATCCAGGAAGAAAGATGTCATTGTCTCCCTCTACTCTTTCCTCATTAGGCCAATTATCGAGTACAATGCCCCATTTGGTATGTACCTCTCTAGATACATGCAACAACTGGAGAAGCCACAAAAATACATCACAGACAGTATCCTAGGCCTTAAACACTTGTCCTATATGGACAGACTCAAAAAACTCCAACTATTCTCTGTCTCATATCACCCACTTAGAGGCGATCTCTGTTTGACTTACAAAGCCTTGTCTGACCCAGCTCTGTTAGAAATGATATATCTAAAGAAATTCCAATCCCTGCGCACCACAAGCTCCAGAGACCTCAACCTCATTACCACGATCAACAGAACGTACAGGAGGGACAGGTGTATAACCCAGAGACTGCCCATGCTATGGAATAGACTTCCCATACATGTCAAGCAGAGCACCTCACTGGCCTTCTTCAAGAGAAATCTTGATGAGTGGATGGGAAATAGAAAATTCACCTCAGGGATCACTCCAGTGACTCTACTCGACAAGGACACTGGGAACTAAGGTTGAGTGGTATGATGCCAGGGTAATCCTATGGCTAGGCTTGTAAAGGCCCCAGGACCATTAGCCTAGTACACACCTATGAACCTATGAAACTATAACAAAAATAAATAGAATATATTACTGTGGAGCTAAACTAATGATGGATAGTGTTACCGCAAAAACATAAAGTAACAAAGGAAAGGAACACATAAAATACTACCATGGAAGCACTGAATACAGAAAACTATAAAGCAATTAAGACAAGAAGTATCATAACTAGAAGAATATAGACAAGGGAACAGATCATCAAAAATTACTGAGAAAGGTAGACATGATAAAAGCAAGGCATAGTATCTTCAAGATTTATCACATACTATTGACACTAATAAACTAAAAATCCCATCACAGGCAGAAAATCTTAGAAGGTACGCCGATAAATATAAAAGTACAAAATACACAGCTTATAGATGACCCAAAAAGATTTTAGAGAAAATTTGGGAAAAAAATAAAAGGAATAGAAATAATACTAAAAAGGAAGAAACAGGCAAATTTTTGAGAAGTATTTAAGAAGACCTAGTTGAAAAAAACAAACACGCTAAATGGATAGATGAATTAAAAGAAACAGGATTTCTAATGTATTGGATATGAAATAAGATGAAGTAATGGTGAGAGAAATTAATACAAATTTAAGAAAAGCTCCTAAGTGAAAAACACCAGGCCCAGATGCAGTACAACATCTGGCTAAAAGCATCAGTGACTTTATACAAAGATTTAGCCCAGAGAAATAATTATTTATATGTGCATCCCAGACACCAGCATGGTTAACAACAAGAGTGAACCTGCAAGATATCTTAAAAACTATAAACCAATATTTTTTCTCCAAAAAATTATATACTGGAACTGATACGAACATAGTTTATAGTCATTTAGAAAACAAATCAATTATGGCAGTGGAATAAAAAGGTAACAAAAGAAATTCATAGGGAACAAAGGATTACTTGGTTCTAAATAACATCATAAATTGTAAAAAGAGGGAAGAATCTAAATATGGCATGGACAGATTTTAAAAAAGCATTTGACAGCATCTCACATTCGTGGATAAAGGAGTGCTTACAGATATATAAACTATACCATACATTGGTCAGTTACATTACAGTGACAATGAAGTAGTGGCAAACCACTTTGCAACTAAACCATGACTAAGGAAAATTATTATCCCAGGGATAAACATTCAAAGTGGGATATTCCAGAGTGACTCGCTGTCACTGCTGCTCTTCTGTCTCATCTTTAACCCAGTAAACCATTTACTAGACAGATTAGGCTACGGTTACAATTTAGCTCCCATAATCCAATGTTGTTTAAAGATTTCTCATCTAATTCTACTTTTTGTTGATGCCTTTAAACTGTATAGTTCATCAGATAAGGAGTTGAAAACATAACTACAAATGGTTAAAACTTTCTCAGATGATATAAGAATTTCATTTAGTTTTGATAAACGTGCAACAGCATCATTTAAAAAAAGGAAAACTGCAGCACCAGGAAAATATCAACCTGGGACAGGAATGTGATATAAAGGAACTTCGGCAGGAGGGAGGGTATAAATATTTGGGAAAATATGAATTATCGGCAGCAAAATATGAACAAATGAGTAGAACACTCAGTAAAGAATACTCCAGAAGACTAAAACTAATATTGAGGACAGCCATGACATCAAGGAATAAAGTACAAGGTATAAACTAGTTTGCTTTTCCTGTTCTAACTTACAGTTTTAAGGTGATCAATTGGCCCCAACAATTATTGGATCAGTTTGTAAGGAGAACAAGAAAACTGCTTCACACTTATCAAATAATATTACAAAATCACTTTGTACCAATATTATGTATTCCTCACTCGGAATGGGGCTGGGGCCTCCTCAAAATTGATTACATGTGCAGACCTGCAATTGTGGAAACGTCATGCATACCTGCTGACCTGCTGAGATCCAAGCATTGTGAAAATTTTAAAACATGAGAAAAAGAAGTCTAAAATGACATAATTGCTTTGTTTAGCAGAATTTTTTCAGTGTGAAGCGAGAATGGAAACCAAACAGGTAGTAGGCAAAAAAAGACAGTAACCAAATGTAGCATGGCACGGGATATGCTTGTCGATGGACATATTGTAGTGGAAGGTTACAGACATATGTATCAGAATTTCAGCATATTCAATTATAGTTATTTAGATATGGACCATGTGTACTTTAGCTTGTTTAGTTAAGGACTTAAATTTGTACCAAGTACTGTGAGTAACATTTCCAATGTCTTAATAGACTTGAAATTATTTTTGAGGAAAAATAATTTAGAACTTATTATACAAAATAACGGACCTAATGTCCATTTAATTAAGAAAAAGAGCACGTACAATCCACCCCTCCAACCCCAGCTCAAGAATTTTGAGACGCAGTTTGAAATGGAGCTCAGACAGAGTCTAAGCAATTCAAGTAGGCATTACAACCGGAGCAAAGAGGAAAATGACTTGTTGAACTCTTTGAGGAAGAATGAGAATGTCAGGGTTATGAAGCCTGACAAGGAGGGAGGGGTGGTTATTATGGATAGTATTACATACTCAGCCAAAATGGTGGACATGTTAAATAACATGGATAGATATACCAGAGTGTCTCATAACAAAATTAATGTTGCATATAGGAAAATTGACTTTATGGTAAAAGAAATGGTTAGGGATGACATGATTAGTCAAGAAGTATATCAATACCTAGTTATGGACAAACCTAAAGTGCCTTCAAGTTTTGGTATACCCAAGGTTCATAACAATGTCGACAACCCACCTCTCAGACCAATTATGGCAGCTACAGGATCTAAAACCTATCCACTAGCCAAATATTTGGACTTGAGGCTAAAAAAGGTTTGGTCTGAGAAGGTGGGCATCCTTAAGAACTCTTTGGATTTTTTGAGAAGTATTGGTGGAAATTTATATCAGGATGATTTAATATTTCTTACATTGGACATCCAAGATTTATACCCCATAAGGCAGGACTAGAATTGTTCGAGGAAGCACCCAGAATAAAGGGTAGTATAGATCTGCTGAAAACAGGCTCTGTGGAGCCTAGTCGGACATTACCGGTCAACAAATGTTAAATAAATAAAATAGTGGTTCTTATAGAACTTATGGATATAGTGCTTAGACACAATTTCCTGTTTTTTGAAGGTGAGTTCTTCAAGCAGGTAAGTGGGGTAGTTATGGGGGCCTGTTGTGCCCCCATGTACGCCAACCTAGTCTTGTCCACATGGGAGGAGAAATATTTATTTCATTCAGAATACTCACTGTATTGGAGCTATTATAGACGTTACCTAGATGACATCTACATCTTTTGGGATGGACCTGAAGTGATACTATATAAATTTATTGAGTATATGAATAACACTACAGAATTTTTAAAGTTCACTCATGTTATTTCTGATGAGAGACTACATTATTTAAATGAAGTAGTACAAAAGGTTCCAGAGGAGAAAATATTTAAATCAAATGTGTATTTTTTACTAGTGCCCACCCTTTTAGTCAAAAGAGGGGAATTATAAAAGGGCAATTCAGTAGGAGTTGCAGAATTACTTCTTTAAACAAGGATTATATTGGAAAGTAAAAAACTGAGAAAGATGTTTTTAGAAAGGAAGTATCATTTGGGTTTAGTGGAAGAAACTGAGAATGAAATTAAGAAGGAGAGGAGAGGTAGATTTAGCCCTATTATGGGTGTTTCCCGGTTGGTAGTGGGTCAGGAAGCCAGCAACATCCCTACTGAAGTTAATTGGAGCAGTAATTTTGTCTTGAATTTTAGTAGTAATGTTCATTATATTAGGGACATTATTTCCAAAAATTGGGAGAGGTCTGGTAACTATTCAGACTTAGAGCAACTATTTAAGGACCCCCTGAAATTCACTTACAGGAAGGGCAAGAATATGAAGGAAATGTTGAAAATTCATAAAACAAAACAGGGCAGGCAAAGAAAGGGCACATACAAGTGTGGTTCTTCACACAATGTCCTTATGTACTTCAGGGAAACGTGTGAGTTTGAAGGACAGGAATGAGAAGGTAGAGACCAACACACACTGTAATTGTGATACTATTGGCATCGTATACATTGCCATTTGTAAGATATGTGGGTGCTTCTATATAGGAAAGACAAATAGGAAATTTGAGAGACGTATATATGAACACCTTAATGATATTAAGAAGCAGGACATTAATAATGCCCTCTACAAACATAGTATGCATTGCACTGAAGCAGTTTTTGTTTTTTTATTATTGAAAAAGTGGAATTGGACCCTGAGGGGGGTCCCTGGGAGACAACTATTGAGTTTAGGGAGCTCTTTTGGCAACTCAAATTAGAAGCCAATAGGCTACCAGGACTCAATGATCATGTCTCATTGGCCCCAGTTCTTAAAATCAGGTCTGCTAAACTTTAACTGGGTCCTTTTTAAAAAAGAATGTTGGCTTCTGCTAAGACAAGATTTGGTTGAAACCTGTTTAGTTGTATTGTGCTTACAAAACCAGGAGATGGTAGCATTGTTTAGTTTTGTATACCATATCCTTTATATTTATAGCATTTTACATGTTTTACTTTTAACTTACTGTATGTATATAGTTAGAATGTTAACATTGTTTTGCACACTAGTGTGTTTTTAAATGGGTTGAAAAATGCATTCCTTTTTGACATTTTGTATGTAGTATTGTGAATTCATATCAAATTTTTATACTAACATTCATTACTATAGTTTGCTTGTAACTTGAATTTTAGATAATTATGGTTGCTTAGTTACTAATTAGTTAATGTATATTAAAGGGTTTTCAGGTGATTAAATGTTATAGGAAGTATAAAAGGAGGGAATTTGTTTTTTTATTGTATTTCTGATGAAGTACTGCATGTAGGTGGACGAAAATGCGGTTGTTTTGTTTGAAGCGTTAAAACAAGATTAAATTTTGCTGCCTTATTCACTTCGTGGAGCTGTGGTTACTGGATTCCTGTGTGCTTTAGTCTTTTTTGGTTAATATTATGGGTTCCTTATTCTGAATGGGGCTGGGGCCTCCTCAAAATTGATTAGATGTACAGACCTGCAATTGAGGAACTCCATACATATCTGCTGAACTGCTGAGATCCAAGCATTGTGAACCTTTTAAAATATAAGAAAAAGAAGTCTAAAATGACATTGCTTTGTTTAGCAGAATTTTTTCAGTGTGAAGCGAGAATGGAAACCAAACAGGTAGTAGGCAGTAACCGAATGTGCCAAAAAGTAAAAATAAAGAATTTAAGGAAGAGGATCAGAGGAGAAGAAAAATGTGCAAAATCTATAAATATAGTGGCAAGAACAGAGAACAACTGGAACAACCTCATGCTGACCAAAATTTGATGCAGGAATGGTTAAGGAGAGGTGAACTGAAACCAAAATATGAAAGGCAACCCATTATAATGGACTATGTATGCACTGGTTTACAAAATGCATTGAATGAACTGAAACCAAAACATGAAAGGCAACCCAGGATAATGGACTATGTATGCACTGGTTTACAAAATGCATTGAACAGTTGGGAGAAACAGACAAGTGCAGGTTCTGTAAAACAAAGCTGGAAATAGTCATACATCTTGTTGTTGGGAGTCATACTGTAATAGCAGAGGACCTATATACTGAAAGGCATGATAATTGTTCAAACACTACAATATTGAAATAGTTGATAAGCACTGGAAACATGAGAAACAAATCATTGTAGAGGATCATGAAGTGTACATCCCATGGGATCACCCATTACCAACAGATGAAAAAATATATGTGAGAAAGCTAATCGAAGTTGAAGCAATGGGTCTCATACAAAAGAATGTACTGTCTTCTGTACATATAATCAATTATGAGGAGTCTATTAAAAAAGACAAAAGTAGCATTGATGATTGAAATTGCTACACCCAGTGATTACTGTGTCTGATGTACAGTGAGACAAAAAGTCATAAAATACCAGGATTTGCAGGCAGAAGTGAGAGCAATGTGGAAGAAAGATACCCAGATAGGTCCAATAGTAGTAGGAGCAATGGGTCTAATAAAAAAGAGTCTATAATCATATTTAGATATGCTACCAATACATGTAACTCCATGCAAATTACAGAAGGACTCAATGCAGGCACATTGTGGGTGCTGCAAGGAGTACTTTTGGCTAACATCAAAGATTGAAACAAATGCTAATTTCATGAACTTTAATTATGCCCTGATTTAGGAATGAGGTCCATTCCTGTCCTGGTATTAGAAACCCAAAAGACTTGGAGAAGTAAACTTAAGTGAAGAGTGTGGACAGATAGTGCTTACCATGAATTTACATTGGAACAACATAACCGTAGCGACAGGGACACTGTACATTGATGTACCAAGGCCAACTAAAATTACCATAATTACTTTTATGTGTGTGTAGATTTATGAAAATGTATGCATCAACATAAACTACATGACATTAAAAACAATTTTTTATCTAGTTCTAATATTTGACTCAGCACTTAATGAAATCTAAGCACTAAGCCTAACTCTTCAAACATACAACACAGCTACTTCCTAGACATAATTTCCCAAATATCTCAGTGTTTGTGCTTAAGAAACAAAAAGGTACAAGAAAATGGGCAGTTTAACACCACTTGGGCAAACCATGCAAAATATCCAAAAATCATGGTTTGTAGATGTTTAAAAAATGTATTTTTTCTAAAACCATAACAGTAACAGTCAGGTCTTTGTGATTTTTCACCTATTATGGTATAAAAAAATAATGTGGCACAGTGAATATTAAGTTATATAGGAAATCTCATATGAAGAACTCCTTACTGTGAGACTCCAGTTTTACCGCAGACATAGCATAAAAAATATTCTGAAAACACAGTTTGTGAAGGTATACGCAGTTTATTCTAAGATGCACCTTTTCATAAAAATGCAGATGAGTTAGAAAAGAGGTTCCTTCAGAAACGCTGTGACAGTCGTCACATTTGGTATAGTCCATAGTGCCCCGACCATTTCATAACAGAGGATTTGTTAATCACATTTGGTATAGTCCATAGTGCCCCGACCATTTCATAACAGAGGATTTGTTAATCACATTTGGTATAGTCCATAGTGCCCCAACCATTTCATAACACAGGATTTGTTAATCACATTTGGTATAGTCCATAGTGCCCCGACCATTTCATAACAGAGGATTTGTTAATCACATTTGGTATAGTCCATAGTGCCCCAACCATTTCATAACACAGGATTTGTTAATCACATTTGGTATAGTCCATAGTGCCCCAACCATTTCATAACAGAGGATTTGTTAGTCACATTTGGTATATTCCATAGTGCCCCAACCATTTCATAACAGAGGATTTGTTAATCACATTTGGTATAGTCCATAGTGCCCCAACCATTTCATAACAGAGGATTTGTTAATCACATTTGGTATATTCCATAGTGCCCCAACCATTTCATAACACAGGATTTGTTAATCACATTTGGTATAGTCCATAGTGCCCCAACCATTTCATAACAGAGGATTTGTTAATCACATTTGGTATATTCCATAGTGCCCCAACCATTTCATAACAGAGGATTTGTTAGTCACATTTGGTATAGTCCATAGTGCCCCAACCATTTCATAACAGAGGATTTGTTAATCACATTTGGTATAGTCCATAGTGCCCCAACCATTTCATAACAGAGGATTTGTTAATCACATTTGGTATAGACCATAGTGCCCCAACCATTTCATAACAGAGGATTTGTTAATCACATTTGGTATATTCCATAGTGCCCCAACCATTTCATAACAGAGGATTTGTTAATCTATAAAACATCTGGTCAAGATAAAGAATTTGAACCAATCCTAATAACAACATTTGGCTGTAGTACATCTGCTATTAGAAACACCATCTTTAAACATGTCAATTTTAGAGACTGATAGGGAAATACTGCAGGTGATTCCACATCAATTTAAAATATTATTTAGAAGGAAGAAGACCATCAGGCAAAATACAACATTCCAAAGAAAAGATAGAACATCACCGTACTAGCTGATAAAAACTTTAATCAATAAAAACATTAACCGCTTTCATCAAATACAAAATGTAACAGACTTCTTCAGAATATATGCTCACTCACTTTTTATTATTTTTATTTTATTTTACATGTGTTTACTGTGAAAGTCTGAATGACAAATGTCCTTTTTCAGTGGAGGCCCAAGGAGAAAAGCTCCACATAAAACATGTAGTACAACAATATACAGAGTATTAGTAGAAACAGAGCCCAAACAACAAGTATAATGTAAAGACAAGCATAAAGCCCCCTAAAGACAAGAGGCTCAAAATCCAGGCTGAGAATGTCTTCAACCAAAAAGCAGTAGATAAAACAGCAAAATAATCCACAGGTATACGTTCCAGGTACCAGTTTATTAACAGGAGACACAAGCGCTTTCACAATGCTTCATCAGGTGTGACTCTTCCATAAAAGATGAACACCTTATATACTCATCATAATTAATCACATGACAAGCAATAATTAATCAGTCAAAACAGTTTAAAAAGACAGAACATATAAATATAAACATATAAAAAATAGAAGTGCATAAATATAGGATGCAAATATAAAAATGCATAAAAATATATATAAAAAGTTTAAACATATAGGGCATGGATTTTCATCTATTTAAAGGTCTATTACGAAGTATAGGCTTGATGGGAACACATTCATTGAGGCCATACCCAGAGCTAGATCTTAACCTCACAATCCATTTTGCTTCTATATCCTCAGTTCTGGCTCTCACATCACCTCCCCTATTATTTTCATATATAAGAGATAGAACTCTGAAAGTAAATACATGGTCCTCTCCCATAGCATTAATATGTTTAGCTAGACCATTTATCTTGGACTTCTTTCTGACATGATACAGATGTTCTCTCATTCTTTCCCTAAGAGTTCTGTCAGTTTTGCCTACATAAAAACAGTGGCATAATTGATACTCAGCTAAATAGACAACATGGGAGGTGCCACATGTAGCACCTACCCTGATATCAATAGTTTTTCCAGTATCAGGGTGATGAAATAGCAAACTTGTATCTATGTAACAGCATTGTGGACAATGACCACATGATCGTGTGCCTTTGAACATCACAGAAGGTTTCTCCTCTTTCACCCCACATAATCTCCTATACAAGTTCTTCTTGTTTTTAAATGTATATTGTGGTCTATTACTAATCAAAGAGGAGATTATAGGTTCAGTGACCAATATTGGCCAGTACTTATTAATAATATCCGTGTATTGCTTAACATCCCTGGCATAAGTAACACAGACATTAAGCATTGGTTCATTGTTTTTAGTATGTCTGGGAGCAGTATTAGAAAAATATGGTTTAGCTTTGTTAGATCTCATTTGCCTCACCATCTTCTCATTTTTATTAATACAATTAGTAGGATAACCCCGGTGCTTCAATTCAATACTGGTATTGAGCATCATATGATCATATTCATCAGGATCCACGCTAAGTCTTGATGCTCTAAAGAATTGATTGCGAGCAACATTATCAAAGACAAAGTCTGGATGCATGCTTTGTCGATCAAGGAGATTATTCACTCTACATTCTTTCCTATACATCCTGGCACTAATATTGCCTGCTGTATCTATATCAATAAAAACATCTAGAAAACGAATCCCTATATATGAATAATTAAACGTGAATTTAAAAAAGTCTATACTGTGGTTCAAATATTCAACAAAATGTTTTAATCCATCCAATGTACCTCTCCACAAGAGAAAGCAATCATCAACAAATCTTCTGAAAAAAGGTATACAAGGTTCAATAGTTATGCCAATGCTGCCATGGCTACATGGGAGATAGACTATATATTTAATAGCACTTATGCACCTTGTATACCTTTTTTCAGAAGATTTGTTGATGATTGCTTTCTCTTGTGGAGAGGTACATTGGATGGATTAAAACATTTTGTTGAATATTTGAACCACAGTACAGACTTTTTTAAATTCACGTTTAATTATTCATATATAGGGATTCGTTTTCTAGATGTTTTTATTGATATAGATACAGCAGGCAATATTAGTACCAGGATGTATAGGAAAGAATGTAGAGTGAATAATCTCCTTGATCGACAAAGCATGCATCCAGACTTTGCCTTTGATAATGTTGCTCGCAATCAATTCTTTAGAGCATCAAGACTTAGCGTGGATCCTGATGAATATGATCATATGATGCTCAATACCAGTATTGAATTGAAGCACCGGGGTTATCCTACTAATTGTATTAATAAAAATGAGAAGATGGTGAGGCAAATGAGATCTAACAAAGCTAAACCATATTTTTCTAATACTGCTCCCAGACATACTAAAAACAATGAACCAATGCTTAATGTCTGTGTTACTTATGCCAGGGATGTTAAGCAATACACGGATATTATTAATAAGTACTGGCCAATATTGGTCACTGAACCTATAATCTCCTCTTTGATTAGTAATAGACCACAATATACATTTAAAAACAAGAAGAACTTGTATAGGAGATTATGTGGGGTGAAAGAGGAGAAACCTTCTGTGATGTTCAAAGGCACACGATCATGTGGTCATTGTCCACAATGCTGTTACATAGATACAAGTTTGCTATTTCATCACCCTGATACTGGAAAAACTATTGATATCAGGGTAGGTGCTACATGTGGCACCTCCCATGTTGTCTATTTAGCTGAGTGTCAATTATGCCACTGTTTTTATGTAGGCAAAACTGACAGAACTCTTAGGGAAAGAATGAGAGAACATCTGTATCATGTCAGAAAGAAGTCCAAGATAAATGGTCTAGCTAAACATATTAATGCTATGGGAGAGGACCATGTATTTACTTTCAGAGTTCTATCTCTTATATATGAAAATAATAGGGGAGGTGATGTGAGAGCCAGAACTGAGGATATAGAAGCAAGATGGATTGTGAGGTTAAGATATAGCTCTGGGTATGGCCTCAATGAATGTGTTCCCATCAAGCCTATACTCCGTAATAGACCTTTAAATAGATGAAAATCCATGCCCTATATGTTTAAACTTTTTATATATATTTTTATGCATTTCTATATTTGCATCCTATATTTATGCACTTCTATTTTTTATATGTTTATATTTATATGTTCTGTCTTTTTAAACTGTTTTAACTGATTAATTATTGCTTGTCATGTGATTAATTATGATGAGTATATAAGGTGTTCATCTTTTATGGAAGAGTCACACCTGATGAAGCATTGTGAAAGCGCTTGTGTCTCCTGTTAATAAACTGGTACCTGGAACGTATACCTGTGGATTATTTTGCTGTTTTTTCTACTGCTTCTTGGTTGAAGACATTCTCAGCCTGGATTTTGAGCCTCTTGTCTTTAGGGGGCTTTATGCTTGTCTTTACAATATACAGAGTATGTTAAACTGCAAGTATGTAATTTAAAAGTAATTATGTGATAATGTCAGACAATAAACAGGTGATATACAAAAGATCAAAGACAGGATGAATTGCATAATTGTGACAGGCAAAGAGAGAGTTGGCAAAGGCTAAGGATAAGACATATGGAGAGCTGTATGAAAAGCTGGATACTAAGGAGAGAGAAAAGGACCTGTACCAATTGGCTAGACAGAATGACCGAGCTGGGAAAGATGTGCAGCAGGTAAGGGTGATAAAGGAAAATGAGGGAAACGTACTCACAAGTGAGGAGAGTGTGTTGAGCAGATGGAAAGAGTAAGGTTCGGGAGGGTGTCCTAATGGTTAAGGTGTTTGCCTTACAAACACAAGGTGCAGGGTTTGAGTTTCACAAGGGATAATTGGCTAGGCTTAAAATGGCTCACAAGGGCAGTTAGCCTTGTACTAACCTATGAACCTATAAATGTATGAACTTTGAGGGGTTGATGAATGAAGAGAATGAGAGGGAGAGATGGTTGGATGATGTGCGGATAGTGAATCATGAAGTGCAGTGGATTAGCAAGGAGGAAGTAAGGATAGCTATGAAGAGGATGATGAATGGAAAGGCTGTTGGTCCAGATGACATACCTGTAGAAGCATGGAAGTATTTAGGTGAAATGGCAGTGGAGTTTTTAACCAGATTGTTCAGTGAAATTTTGGAAAGTGAGAGGATGCCTGAGGAATGGAGAAAAAGTGTTTTGGTACCGATTTTTAAGAATAAGGGTGATGTGCAGAGCTGTAGTAACTACAGAGGGATTAAACTGATCAGTCACAGCATGAAGGTATGGGAAAGAGTAGTGGAAGCTAGGTTAAGAAGGGACGTGATGATTAATGATCAGCAGTATGGTTTCATGCTGGGAAAGAGCACTACAGATGTGATGGTTGCTCTGAGAGTGTTGATGGAGAAGTACAGAGAAGGTCAGAAGGAGTTACATTGTGTTTTTGTAGACTTAGAGAAAGCATATGATAGGGTGCCTAGAGAGGAGTTGTGGTATTGTATGAGGAAGTCAGGAGTGGCAGAGAAGTATGTAAAAGTGATATCGGATATGTACGAGGGTAGTGTGACAGCGGTGAGGTCTGTGGTGGGAGTGACGGATGCTTTTAAGGTGGAGGTGGGATTACATCAAGGATCAGCTCTGAGCCCTTTCTTATTTGCAATGGTAATGGACAGGTTGACAGACGAGATTAGACAGGAGTCCCCATGGACTATGATGTTTGCAGATGACATTGTGATCTGTAGTGAGAATAGGGAACAGGTGGAGGAGAATCTGGAGAGACAGAGATATGCTCTAGAGAGAAGAGGAATGAAGGTCAGCAGGACTAAGACAGAATATATGTGTGTGAATGAGAGGGAGGATAGAGGAATGGTGAGGATGCAAGGAGTAGAGGTGGTGAAGGTGGATGAGTTTAAATACTTTGGATCAATAGTTCAGAGTAATGGTGAGTGTGGAAGAGAGGTGAAGAAGAGAGTACAGGCATGATGGAGTGGGTGGAGAAGAGTGTCAGGAGTGATTTGTGACAGATGAGTACCAGTAAGAGTGAAAGGGAAGGTCTATAAGAGGGTAGTGAATCCAGCTATGTTATATGGGTTGGAGACAGTGGCACTGGCAAAAAGGCAGGAGTTAGAGCTGGATGTGGCAGAGTTAAAGATGTTAAGATTTGAAATGGTTGTGACGAGGGTGGACAGAATTAGGAATAAGTATATTAGAGGGTCAGCCCAGATTGGAAGATTTGGAGACAAAGCCAGAGAGGCACGATTACGTTGGTTTGGACATGTGCTGAGGAGGGATTCTGAGTATATTGGGAAAAAGATGCTAAGGATGAAGCTACCAGGTAACAGGAAAAGAGGAAGGCCTAAGATAAGGTTTATGGATGTGGTGAGAGAGAACATGCAGGTGATTGGTGTGACAGAGCAAGATGCAGAGGACAGGAAGAAATGGAAACAGATGATCCACTGTGGCAACCCCTAATGGGAACAGACGAAAGAAGATGATGATGATGATGACAGTGTAGAAGGTACAATCAATGCATAACTCCTGTGAACATTCATATTTACAATCATCACTTATTCATATTTCAATATAAACATTACTTTATGGTAAATCTTTTACCATTTATTACACGTGTGGCAAAATAAATTGTATGGTTAGGAAGTTTCCTTATGTCAGGAGTTGATTGAGTAAGTAGTAGACTTAGGTAGGTGGTGTTAGAAGTTCTTTTGGGGAGACAGAAAGGAGATCAATAGAGAAATGATAGGTAAACAGAAGTAGTGATAAGGGCATTGACAGGAAGGGGTTAGTTAGTCAGGAGTAGAGCAGGAGCACGTTAGTTTAAATACCAAAACTCCACTTGACAAATTGATCCCCTTAAAGTCACAGTACAGAAATATACCAAATGTACTGTCTGCATCAATCAATGGTTAAATGTATACAAATAATAAGCTACACCAAAGGAATTAAACTAAAAAAATGTGAAAATATAAAGCTATGAAACATAAAGTACAAACTTAATAAGGTACATGAAAGTTGGAACAACATATCAAAACTGTGTCTGTTGATATATTAAAGTTTTGCAGCCCTCAGTTTTAAAACAGGATAGATAGATGCAAATTCCTTAATGCCAGGTTTGTGAGTGGCATCTAGCCTGGCCTGCCAATATAGTTCTCCATATTCCAGGCAGGTTTCCCATGCATTTATAATGTTTTGAGTTCTAATGTCATATAGGTGCTCACAAATCCCTTTTTTAAGGGCCTGTTCAGTTTTGCCTACATAAAATGCAAGACAATAATCACATTTAGCTAAATAAACAACTCTACTCATGTTGCAGTTATCCTAGCAAAAGTAAATCCTGTCCAATAAAGTGTTATCTTAAAGCAAAGTGTTGCCTTCAAAAATCTAGGTGCATTGAACACATCTCCCACATTTAGTAGTACCCTTTTTACTAATTATTTTATTTATTTTTTATTTTATTTTATTTTACATTTGTTGACCGGGATAGTCCGACTGGATACATGTCCATTTTCAGCGGAGGCCTGGGGTGAAAAGCTCCACAGTGACAGAAGGTTAATACATTGAGATAATATAAAAATTTATCTCCTATAGTAGAATATGCAAAAGAGGAGACACAGTAAAGTGTAAAGAGTCTATAATATACAATATCAAGCATACAAATAAAACACAGAGTACGACATACCTTTCTCCTTCTAGGCTAACCACTTCAGTATGGTTAAGAGGAAAAAAGAAAGAGGGGATGCATCCGGGAATAAGATATATACTGTCTGAGGAAGGGTCTTATAACTAATAACATTCTTGTACTGGGAACTTGGAAAGTTTTCTAAAATATTCTTTAATTTTTTTTACCTGTTTTGTAATCAAAAATTGGCTGTTCCACCAGATTACAGAAAACCTCTTCATTTATTTTATTTATTTATTTATTGACATTTGGTGACCAAGAAAATCCAACTGGGTTACAAACCCATTTTCAGCGGAGGCCCGTGGAAAAAAGCTCCAAAACAGTAACTTACAGACAACAACAGTAAATCAATATTCAGAAATAACATAACATCACAAACTTCAAGAATATGATAACATAGTTTTAGAAACACCAGGTAGTAGAGAAAGTACACAATCATTTTGCAATTAGATCATTTTCACAGTGTATAACTTTCACGGTATATAATAGACAATATGAGATAGACACACAGAACATTCTTATGGGTTTGAAGGCAATAACTTGAGGCACACAAAGTAGTAGTAGAAGAAAAAGAGGGGTAAGCTAAAGGTGCAGTGTTGTTAAGTAGTATAGGAGAGAAAGGGTAGATAGCAGTTGATAGTGTAGTTATGAGTTGGAAAGATTTGAGGGATGAGCAAGGAAGAGTGAAGGTAGTATGATGCTGGAGGGTAAGTGAAAGGAAGACAGGAGGGGAAAGAGGTCATAGGGGTGGGAAAAGATGTTAGAGTTGGCAAAAAACAGGTCCTGAAAATATTTCAGTTGTTACGAATTATATTAGAGACATCATGCAATGCCATTTTGAACTTTAATATCCAGGCACCGCCCCAAAATTCGAGGTCTCTTTTTGTCAATGGGGATGTTTTTGTGAAATCTTGGCCACTAGCTTCATTCCCAAGTAGGGCGTAATCTTGGTGGTTCCGTGTTGTGATACTTCTTTAATGACTTTTTCCTACAGGAAAATTGGGTAGTCTGAGACAGACGGCATCATCAGATGTCATATGGGACAGTCTGACTAATTGTCTTTTCAGTAACCCAACCTTCTGTTTGTATGGGTGGAAGCTTGAAAAATGCAAGCATGAATTACTGAAGGTAATTTAACAGAAATATTAGATATAAATCTACCTTCATGAATATGAATAGTAATATCTAAATAATTCACAAATTCTTTGTCAAAAGTGTAGGTACATTTAAAAAAAATAGTCATAGTGTTCAGTTACCCAATAAATTGATCCATCATCTCACTCAACCTACTCCATACCATAAAAATGTCTTCCAGATATCTGGAATCAAGGCATCCTAACTGAAATAACTGGCTTAATTTCAAGTAGGCCCTTAAAGTTTTTAGCTCTCCTAAAAACTATCTATGGGCCAGACCCTAACTTTTCCAACCTCTCATCTGTGTTTATTACTTCCTTAGCATTTGGGCAGCAGGTGGCAATAAATGAGTGAGGGTATTTTACTATACTAGATACCTGGATGACATATTTATAATATCTGAAGGAAATCAGGATGCATTTGATGAATTTGTGAAATATTGCAATGATTCTACCTCTTTTCTTAAACGTGTACATTTAACAATGAGATGATATCATTTTGGGATGTGGAACTGAGTAAGAATAGGGTTAAAGCATGTTATAAAGCAAAAATCCATCATAAGGATACATACTCCAACTCACTACTACACTATACTTGTGCACATCCGAAACACCAAAAAAAGAGTGGTGATAAAGGGCCAAATGGTCAGGGCTGCACATTTGTGCACTTTTGAAATTAATTTTCAAGCTGAGTGTGATTTATTAGTGCAGATGTTTCAAAAGAGAGGGTACCCTAATGACTTGCTCTGTGAATTGGCCAATGAGGTTATCAACAAGAAGGCACAGGGCACTTCAAAGCAATTCTTAGTTTTTTGGATGGGAGTAATAACCAGAATAGGGGACGAGGTCAAAATGTTGAAGAAAAGAGTAACGAAGTAGGTAATTACCCTCACTCATTTATTACCACCTTTTGCCCAAATTCATGGCTTATCAAACATGTGCTAAGGAAGAACTGAGAAATAATAAACACAGATGAGAGGTTGGAAAAGTTAGGGTCTGGCTCACAGATAGTTTTTAGGAGAGCTAAAAACTTCAAGGGCCTACTTGAAACTAAGCCAGTTATTTCAGCTAGGATGCCCGGAATGTACAAGTGTCACGCTTGTGCATATTGCAAGTATATGTGCACGGGCAATAAGTATAAAATAATGGGTGTTGGCTATTCCAACAGGGCAAGACTGAATTGTAACTCTACTAGGGTAGTTTATGTAGCCCAGTGCCAGTCTTGCAGTGGTTATTATATAGGTAAAACTGAGCGTAAATTGAGAGAGAGGGTATATGAACACCTTTACAACAACCGAAAGGGGAAAATTGAAAATGCCCTGGCTAAGCATGTGAGGGATAACCCAGGCATTCCTTTTTGTTTAGAGCTATTGATCAAATTGAATATGATATTGAGAGGGTCCCTTAAGTGTAGAGTTGGAGGTGTGGGAATTATATTGGCAAATAAGAACTAGAGCATACATAAAATCAGGTTTGAATGATGTGTGCTCTATAGCCAGTGTGCTAAAGATGAAAAGTCTACAAAGATGACTATTTGTTACTTTGCACTTACACCATTCTCCACATACCCCCTCTTATCCCCCTCTTATCCCCCTCTTATTTCTTATCTTGTGATGCTTTGTTTCCATTGACAATTGTCATGCTTCAACGTATAAATGATTTATGAATTTCTACTTAGTCTAGTGAATATGTGTTTAGGATGTATGCTTTAAGTGTCAATAAGTTTTTTAAGGATACAAGTGGCATTGTATTTAATGCTAAATATATGTGTATGCTTTTAAGAATTAATGGATGAGTATGCCATGTGACCTTTTAGGTGTGGTATTTAAACTAATTTGTCTTGCTTCACCTTTGTCTGAAGAAGTTGAGTGGAATAAAACTTGACGAAAGCGCTGACCTTTTTATACTTGAAAATCCAGTGTCTGCCTTTTTTGTTTGTTCTGTGCTGCAACTATTGGCCTCAAGGGAGGATCAATAATGTCTTTGCGTAATTTGGGTATCACAAAATAGTTGGAGTCACTGGGTGAGTATTGGTAAGAAAATTAAAAACCTTGTTGGTAATAACTCTTTGCAACAATGAATCCTTTTGATAGAGGTTTATCTTTCTTTAAGCTATGTTGACCTCATTTTTGGATACCTGTGTATAGGTGTCAGAGTCTTAAAGCATAGTGAACATACTACCAAGATAATTAATCATTGTTCCACCCCCTTTGTTGGGTTTCATAATCCTAATGGTCCTGTCAATTCTCAATGAATGGAGGGTGGCCCTTTCTCCTGGGGTTAAATTACTAATAGAAAAAAACTTCTGCATTTGATAAAGATAAAGTTCACAGACTTTCTGAAATGTCTGTATAAGAGGATACACTGGGGGTACAAAAACACTTTTTTCTTGTGTACAATAGTGTTGATGGCTCTAGCAGTTTGGTAACCATCAAACATTATGGCTAAATTCAACTTGTGAGTAAAAAAGTTTCGCTCAGTCAATGTGCCCACTAAATCAACTTTTTAGCAAAGGACAAAGGAAAATCCTTTTTCCAGTAAAGGAAAATGGTCTAGAGTGGTGACCGAGTTATAATAATTGTATAATCTGTAACCTTTATGTTCATGTATAATACCATCAGTAATATCTAAGGGGGAGTCATCAATTATCTGCTCACCCCATAAACTTGGAATCTCCCTCTGGGCCTGTTCCGTCCCCTCCTTGCATGTTACTGATGTTCCCTGTACTGTTGGCTCACTTGGTCCCATCACTGTTCTTTGGTAACTCCAAGGTGGGGGAACCCTAAATAGTCTTCAAACCCATTTTGATCCCTACCAGACAACTCATCATTGTTGTTAACGTTGGAGTTTATTTCATCAGTACTGGGGTCACCATCTCTAAAACTGTCATTCACATCATTTTGGGTACCGAATGTAGTGTTGTTGGAACCCTTTTGCTTGCATATGCTGTCCTGTTCTCAACATTTTTAAATCCCTTTGTAGTTTTTTGTATTTTCTGCATTTAATTTGATCCATTTGTTTATCAAGTTTTAAGAAAAGTAATTCATAGTCTTTCTGATAAGAAGGAAACTGTAAATCATTCTTAATTTCATTGTCCACAACAACAATCTCATCTTTTAACTGTGAGATGCAAAAATAATTCCTCTCAATTATAGTTTCAAAATCATTCCTATCATATAAATTAATAAACTGTTCATAAAAGTGAGAGTCTGCAGATATTCCATCTGGGACCTTTAAGGCACATAGTCCCAGTGGAATAAGTCTAGGTATTAAGCAATCCATAAGATAAACATTGTTCAGTTGTAAAGCTTTTAGTTTGTATAAATTTTATCAAAATCTTGAAAACAGAGTCCAAGCATGGATAGATACAGTCAGATGAGTTAACACTGAGTGAAGAATGGAAATTTTAACCTTTACTACGCCAAATATTTAAGTCAAAATCATTAATTCTTACACATGGAACCATCTCATAAAAAATTCCCCTGTTATCCCATTAACATTATGTACAGTACCTTGAAAAGCTCTCACTTAAATTCTGGGATTGTGGATGTTTCTGCAAAGGTTGCACACAGGGAATCAAGGAAGTGGAATTGTCTCTCATGGTGAAAACAGATCCAGTGTCCATGAGATGATTTCCAAGCATGATTCTCAGAATGGCACCATTGTTCAAACTCTGGAATAAAAAGTCAGACACTAGTGAAGATATATTTTTGGAGAGAGACTACCCAATTTTCCTACTGGAAAAAATAATTAAAGAAGTGTTACAACATAGAACCACCAACTTTAAGTCTATACTTGGGAATGAATCTAGCGGCCAAGATTTTATCAACATCCCCATTGATACAAGAGACATTAACTTTTGGGGTAGGGTATAGATATTGAAGTACCAAGTGGTATTGCATGAGGTCTCTAATATAATTTGTAACAACTGGAATATTTTCAGGACCAGTGAAGAGGCTTTCAACAATATGGGGGACCAGCCACTTTTTGGTTACAAAACAGGTAAAAGTTTAAAGAATATTTTGGAAAACTTCAAATTCCCAGTACAAGAATGTTAATAGTTAAAAGGGTACTGCTAAATGTAGGAGATGTATTCAATGCTCCTACATTTTTGAAGGGGACATTTACTTTTATATAACACTTTATTGTACAGGATTTATTTTTGCCAGGGTAACTGCAACACAAGTAGTTTATTTAAAGAAATGTGATTCTTGTCCTGCATTTTATGTAGGCAAGACTGAATGGGCCCCTTAAAAAAAAGATTTATGAGCACCTATATGACATTAGAACTCAAAACATTAAAAATGCATTATATAAAGATTCCTAGTCTTGCTGTCAATTTAGGACATTTTTATTTGGTATTTTGGTTATTACTGAGTCTAGTTTGAGGGGTGGCTATGGAAAACCTGCCTGGAATATAGAAAATTCTATTGGCAAGTCAGGCTGGATGCAACCCACAAACATGGCATTAATGACAGAAAGCCATGGTGGTACAGCGGTAGTGTTGTTGCCTCACAGCAAGAGGTTCTCCTGTTCAATTCTCGTCTGGAGTGCCTTCTGTGTGGAGTCTGCATGTCCTCCCAGCGATCGAGTGGCCTCTGAAAGACATGCATAAATGGGTATGCCTTCACTGAAGGTTTGGTGTTGGGCTGGCAACTTGGCACCATAAAAATCGACTGCCAATCATTAGCAGACTGGAGTTCCGCTGTGGCGACCCCTAACCGGGAAAAGCCGAAAAGACAAATATCTATCTATCCCATTTTAAAACTGAGGCCTGCAACACTTTAATATATCAACAGGTAGACAGTTTTGCTATGTTGTTCTAACCTTTGCGTGCCTTATTAGGTTGGCGATTTTTGTTTCATATCTTTATATTTTCTTTTTTTGGTTTAATTGCTTTTGAGTAGCTTATTATTTATGTATATTTACCCATTGAATGATGATGACAGTACATGCGGTATATGTTTGTTACTGTGACTTTAAGGGAATCAATTCGTCAAGTGACATTTTGGTCTGTAAACTAACATGTGAGTGATCATATTGTTCTGATGAAGTCTGTTGCATTTTGAATTGGATGAAAGCACAGTTTTTATTGATTAAAGTTTTTATAAGCTAATACAGTGGGTTTCTCTCTTTTCTTTGGAATGCTGCCTCAGCCTGTGGTTTCATTTCATAGGATCATCATCATAGGATCATATGATCATAGATTAGTACTTGGCTAACTGCCCTTGTGGGCCATTTTAAGCCTAGCCAATTACCACATGTAAGAATCAAACCCTGCACCTTGTGTCTGTAAGGTAAAGACCTTAACCATTATGCCAACCTCCCAACCAAATTATTATTATTATTATTATTATTATTATTATTATTATTATTATTATTATTGTTATTGTTATTATTATTATTATTATTATTAATTATTATTATTATTATTATTAATATGTGACACATTCTACTAATGTAATGACATATGAAGTTTGAATTACATTCTAATATTTGCCTCATATTAAGAGATTTTACACATACACCTTTTTTGGATATCTATAATTATTGTTTTTAATCATAAATAAATAGATCTCACAGAAGAAGGTAGGTGTGTCCACTTAAACTGGTATATGTTGTGTGAGTAATATGATACGGATTTGGATATTTTGTATAGTTTGCTGCGGTGCTGCTGAATTGCACATTGTTTTGGTCTTCTTCAAAAATCCCAGGTTTTACCCGTCTCTTCAATAAATGCAAAGACCAATTTTCAGCTTCTGACACAGTTCACAGGCCACAGATGCCAGGCCTTAAAGAAACATGGGTAGGAATTCAATAAAGCCTACATCGAGTGATTTTCCATGTAGGCATAGTGGCACAGCCCCAACACCGAAACCGGCAGCTGTGCAATCCAGTAAACATAGCCGAGGGAAATGCATGAGCGTGCGGACATGGAAGTATCTGTGAAATGCAAATCACCTGATAAGCTGGTGAAATCCATGCTAATGAGGGTGATTTGTGATCCATTAAGCAGAAAGGTACCCGTGTAGGTGCCATGTTGGTGTCAGAAATGTACACGGAAAAAAATGTGTACCGAAATGCAAATTTTATGCAGAGGCTGTAAAAGTCCAAAAAGAAGCCTGGATACTGCACTGTAGGCATGCAAATCAGTGAGTCCAAAAAGCAATGCACTACAATAAAAATTATAAAATGTTGTTAATATATATATTACATTTGTGAGGCATGCAGCAATGCACAAACATGCCATTATGCAAAAAAATAATAATAATAATAATAAAATGTTTAAAAAACAAAAATAAGACATTTGTAAAAATAATGCATTATCGTGCCCTGCATGCAATGTGTACACTGGTAGGTTGCAGTGGTTGCTAAGGATGCAGTCCCTGGTGTTGTGAATTATTCAGGGTATATTCATGTAGGTGTATGCAAATGAGCTAGGGTTACTGAATAGCAAAAAGGGCCACTGTGTCCACAGATACACCACATGGTAGGGCTTAAACTGTATAGGTAGTCGGAGAACAGGTAGCTGACATCAAAGGGGGGTGTGTCATACTATGTTTAAATGGATTGGAGCTTAGCAGAGCCTGTTTGCACTCAGATAAGCACAGCTAAGTGGGAGGGTGTTTGATGCTGCTGAGTTGTTTTTAATCCTGCAGCATGTGTTTTAGCTGGTTTAAGAAAAGCTGAGCATGCCCATGCATGGGGGAGTGTCCAAACCACTGAGCACTGCTTATACTAGTGCCGTGGGTTTGCACGCTGTGCCCTAGTGCTTAGCAGTGAAAGAATTAAAAAAATAAAAAATAAATAATGAAATAGCTAGGGGAAGCCAATCAAGTAGAAATGACTGATAAGCCCTGTTCAACAAACACTGGTTCATTCAAATCCCTCAATGATATACCTGGCAGGTAGAATGCATCATAGTTAGCCAATCACACAGGCTGCATCTGCAGCAAAGCACTATAAAGAATGCAGACACCCTACAATCTGATTTTTTCCCCACACTCTGCACCATTGGAATAGAGACTTGGGAATTTTAAATGACAGAATGCTAGGGGCTACTGCTGCTGACAATAGGCCTAGTCTGAGAAGGAGAAGAGTGTTCAGGCCCAGGGTAACCTTCCAGGAGCTACATGAGCTGGAAATTGTAGAGAGCTACAGGGTAGACAGGGACATACTACAATAACTCACTGAGATCTGCCGGCCTCAACTCAGACCCAGAGCCAACAGAGGGGAACCCATCCCAGTGGAAACAAAGGTATGTGTAGCCCTTAGAATATTAGCTACAGGTACTTTTCAAAGACCAACTGGGGACATAATGGGGGGTGTCACAGGCATCTGCATCCAGAGTACTCCACCAGTTCCTGGATGCCATGCAAGCACATGCCAGTAAGCACATTTATTTACCCTGCACCCCTGAGGAGAGGGCCAGCAATAAGTGTCTTTTCCATCATGTAGCACACTACCCTGAGGTACTGGGTGCTATAGACTGGACTCATGTCCACATCAAACCGCCACCCAGTGATGAGGGTGGAGTCTATATCAACCACAAGGGGTTTCACTCCATCAACTGCCAGGTACTGTGTAATGCTGAGGGCATTATCATGAATGTGTGTGCTGGTAGCCCTGGCAGTTATCATGATTCCCACATCTGGCATGCATCACCGCTGTACCAGATGTTTGCCAGGGGGGACAGCTGGTATGGCCATCTACTGGAATATGCTGGCTATGCACTGGCACCGTAGATGATGACACCCATCAGAAATGCACACACACCTACCGAAGAATGCCATAATGAGGCACATGCACAAACTATGAACATCACAGAGAGTGTGTTTGGGCTGCTCAAGTCACGGTTCCGCTGTCTTGATATATCTGGTGGAGCTCTGCAGTATTCTCCAGCCACATGTGCACACACGTTCACAGTATGTGCCATGCTACAAAATATGATCCTGTGGAAACAGCTGTGGTAGAAACATTACAGGGAAGGGACACATAGCCCTCCACTAGTGCCAAGGTCCCTACAGCCACAGGGGGACTCAGAGGAGGAACTCCCTGTGCCTCTCACTGTAGGCAGATGTAGACATATCTAGTATGCCCTGGCCATGGAAAATAGCCAACACATAGCTCATGCGCTGATATCCTACAGACCTAGAGACTGACACCTCACTCCAACTCACATTTATAGTGAAAAGGATGCCAGCCACACCACACAACCTGTACCTTACCATGTATTGGCTGTGTACTGCATGCATCCAACAGAATCGGCCCTGAAGCACTGTGATCTCAACTGCTGCAGGCACAAGGTATGTCACTCTTCTTTACAACAAGTGTATGGGGTACTAGATTATAGTAGCATATGTATGGACCTGCTGCATGTATGCTAGGGAATAGATTGGGCTGCTGGGAAGCCTGAAGACAGCTATCAGTTATGTGGGACAACAGGAGTTCTCAGCCCACTACTGACCTCCCCATAATATGCAGTAGGCCCCAAGGCAGCAAAACACACTGCACTAAGTGAGGGAAATGAGAAACAGTGGGTTCATTGGACAGATGCATGACTGTAAGTGCTAGAAAACCTACCCCTAACACACCTATGTTCCCATACATCTGCAGTAACGTTATGTTTGCAGGGTAATAGCAGCAGACCACACAATCCCCAGGCTGTCCCAATCAACCTGATGACATGATCCATTTCCACAATATGCAAAGGTCAATGTGCTATGTATGTCTGTGCCTGACAGTGTCAGGAATTAAACTGCACTGCCAGGTGGCTGTTGTGGCTTAGTGGGCTAAGTACATTGATGGTGTTCATGGTTTGAGACTGGCTATGCCACTATTTGTACATGTGAGCTACACCTATGGTAGGAGTTTTACAGACTGTCCATATGTGACTATTTGTAATTGCAAGAAAGCTGGACAAAGTCAGAGATAATGGAGGGACAGGGGCCACAGATACTGGACAAAGCCAGAGATAATGGAGGGACAGGAGGCCACAGATACTGGACAAAGCCAGAGATAATGGAGGGACAGGGGGCCACAGATACTGGACAAAGCCAGAGATAATGGAGGGACAGGGGGACACAGGTACTGGACAAAGCCAGAGATAATGGAGGGACAGGAAGACACAGATACTGGACAAAGCCAGAGATAATGGAGGGACAGGAGGACACAGATAGCTCTGAGTTACCTACATGGTGGCTAGTAGAACAGCAGGTTGCAACAAGGCAGAGTAGCAGCAGGATGTAAAGGCCATCCCTTAACTGTGTCAGAACCTACAACAAGTCAGTCGGCATCAGCATACCTATCAAATGTACAGACATTAGCAGAATGTCTACAGTTTTGCCTCATATGTCTGCTCCATTTTTCATAACATTGCAGTTTTCTGGCAAACTAGTGGCAAATCAATAAAGGCTGACATTAGAGAATATTGACAGATGCAGCCTTCATACCCTTCAGAAAATTCATGCTAATACAAAACCTGTTATTCTACCAACTGTCTAAGTTTGTAAGAGCAATATTAAGAAATTATCCCTACTATTGGGCCTGTGTCCTACTTTTATATATGGCTTTGTCCAGATGTCTTGCTCTAACAGGTTGAGAGGTGTGGACACCGTGTAACATTATAATATCAATACAACACAAATTGTCTGAGGACCACAGCAGACATATGGGGTGCAATGCTGGACATCCTGCAAAACAGGTACAGTCAGAGGTGTGAAGTCTGTAACCCTGTGTGTGGTGTTACATCTTGTACCCATCACAACATACCTACAACTACATAGAGCTGCAACTGTGGACAAATCCAGGAACAGTAGCAGGACAAATGCCCACAGTTAAGGAGAAGGATGAACCACTGGCCAGACAAATGTAGAGAGTGCAGAGTAGAACAGGTTGTGCAGTAGCATGGGTTCCAATCTGTGTATGGTCAGTAACTCAAATGTCTGTCAGTAGTTCCTTACATCAGTCTATAATGATCTGCCACTGATGTACCAGGTTTATAAGTTCATAGGTATGCACTAGGCTAATGGCCCTGGAGCCCTTGTAAGCCTAGCCCCAAAAGGTTGTCCAGGCACCATGCCACCAGATGTTAGTTCACAGTGCCCCTATCCAGTAGGGAAAACTGGAGTTATCCCTGGGGTGAACTTTCTGTTACCCATCCACTTGTCAACATTTCTCTTGAAGAGGGCCAGCAAGGTTCTCTGCTTGACATGAATGGGAAGCTTATTCTAGAGTATGGGCAGTCATTGGGAGATAAACCTGTCCCTCGAGCATGTTCTGTTAATTGTGGTAATGAGGTTGTGATCTCTGGAGTGTGTGGCATGGGGGATTGTGATTTCTTTAGGTGTAGCATTTCAAGTAGGGCTGAGTTGGACATGGCTTTGTAAGTCAAGCAGAGATCACCTCTAAATAGACAATAGGAGACTGAGAACAGCTGAAGTTTTTTGAGTCTGTCCATTTAAGACGTGTTTAAGGCCTAAGATCCTGTTTGTGAGGTACTTTTGTAGCCTCTCCAGCTGTTGTAGGTGTCTAGTCAGGTACATGCCAAACGGGACGTTATATTCAATGATTTGTGTAATGAGGGATATGTAGATAGGGATGATGACCTCTTTCTTCCTGGATGGGAAACCTTTGGTTATAAGATGTGGCACATAGAAGGACTTTCTGACTACAGTGGCAATGTGGTGGTCGAAGGTGAGATGGCTGTCGACCTGGGTGCCCAGATCTCTTATGACACCTTCAGTGTTCAGTGGACTCCCATCAATGTGGTAAATCATGGGAACTTGAGCTTTTTCCAAAGGGAATGATAATGCATTTTTTGGCGTTAAGCTTCAGGCCATTTGTCTCAGAGATGCCCATTTGTATGATCTCTGCATCATTTGAGGAGTTGATAATGACTCCTATCTTGCAGTTATCAATGTACATGGTCAGCCAGAGTTATTCTGTGTTGGCCTGGACTTCTGAGAAGTAGATGCCAAACAGGAGAAGGCCCAGGACCGAGCCCTGTGGGACTCCACTTGTAACTGGTCGACAGTTTGACTTGGAATCTACAACTTTCCCTCTGTGGTTCCTGTCTGTGAGCCAATTTGCAACCCACCTAGTGATGTAAGGATTGATACTTAGTTTGATGAGTTTATCAATGATACCTGCATGGGCAATGGTATCAAAGGTCTTGGCCAGGCCGAGGAAGGCTGTATACACTACCTTACCTTCATCCACAGCCTTGGTGACTGCCTCAAAGAAGTCAACCAGGTTCAGCAGGCAGTATCTTCACTTGAAAAAGCCAAACTGTGTGGTGTCAAGAGTTTGGAGATTGCCTATATCTTTGTTAAGCAGGTCCATAATGATGCACTCTATAGCTTTGCATACCAGACTCGTCTAATGGGACGATAGTTCTCAGGGTCTGTAGTTGCTCCCCCTTTATGGGATGACTAGCAATGCACCATTTGTTAGGGACATTGCCTAAGGTAAGGCTGTGATTGAACAGAGTACACAGATGTGGCACCAGTTCATTTTGCAGCTCATGTAGGACACAGCCAGGGGTATTATCAGGTCCCATGGATGCTGTATTCTTGGATTTGGACAATACAGCTTTTGCCTGTGCCACAGAAATGGTGGGTACCAGGCTTTCTTCTGGTATTGAGATACGGCCCTTGGTGGGGGAGAAGGGTAAAGTTGTCACTGAATCTGTCGGTCAGTATGTTGGCTATATCTGTTGGTGCTGTATAGGAGGTCCCATTGTGCAATAACTCAGAGCTATTGCCTTGGATGTTTTGGATATAGCTAGAGAAGGCTTTGTGGTTGTTTTTGGTGTCAGCCACAATTCTGCCTTCATAGCTGGCTTTAGAGGATTTAATAAGGGATCTTAACTTTTTGTTGAGACTGATAAGGGAGGTTTCCAGTCTTATGACTTAATTTTTTCTTCAACAGTTTCTTCTTTCTGTTGTACAGTTTATTGATGGCTGAGGACCATCAGATTGACTTCCTTTTTTTTGGAGGAGAACATCTTAGTTCTATTTGGTATGGCAAGGTCCATGCATTTGTGTATGTGCTCGTACACTGCATTGGTGTATGATTCAGCAGTCATGTGGCTATTTTCCATTGGCATGGGTGTTGAGAAGTAAGCCACCTCTGTTTTTAGGAGCCCAAAGTCAGATTTAGAGAAGTTTTTCAGGGTGTTCACCTTAGCAGAGGTTGTAAGTGAGATGGAGATTTCCATGGTAATCAGTTTGTGGTCAGATTTAACCAGGGAGGAATTGACTATAGGTGTGGAGCACTGGTCTCTCATGTTGGTGATAACCAGATGCTTCCTCTAGTGGGGGTCAGAATGAGCTGGTCCAGGGCATTGGAATTGATAAATTCCACAAAGCGTTGGGCCTGTACATTGATACTTGAAGAGTTTTTCCCAGTTGATGGAAGGGTAGTTGAAGTCACCCAGTATGAGAGTATTGAGTTGGACCTTGACAGATTTCAGGGTGCTTAGGAACTTTGAGTGAGGGTCTAGGGACATGTTTGGGGTTCTGTAGCAGGCCATGACTTATATTGCCATCTTACCCAGGGTTAGTTGTACCTTAAGTATCTTGGATGCATTATGCTGGGCTACCAGTCTAGAGGTGTGCATATCCTTTAAGAATATGAAGACGCTACCACCTTTGGAGCTTCTGGCCATTTTCTGGGGCTGAAAGATATAGAATGAGTTATATAATATTTGGGTGATGGCAGAATACTGCTCAGGACTAGGGTCATACCTGCCTGGGCCACATAATCCGAGAGTTCCATCACATTTCTTTTCATGTAATTCAGGGAGGTATGTCTCAGGTCATTCACACCCACATGGACAATGACTGAGTCATATTTGTACTTGTTGTGGAGTGACCTGAGTGCATGTGTTATGTGGCAGATCCTGGCACCTGATAGACAACTGACTGTCACCTTCTCCTTGTTCAACTTAGTGAGTGGGACAACAGTGTACCTCACAATTAAGTCTCCTTAATTAGTACATTGGGCAAAGTGTTTTGCCTTAAGGGCTTAGGCTGAAGGGCACACTGTGGTGGTGAGCTATGTGTTCTGGGTTGGTGTTGTGTTGTGGTGATCGAGTGCATTTCTGTCTTGGGGGTCTCTGTTGTTTGGGTAAATTTTTATTGAGAGCATCCATGAAGGTGGGTTTATGGTTTGTGTTTCTGTGTGGGTTGTGATGGTTGGTGTTTTGGAGGGCTATGTGTTCTATGTAGTGAGTTGCAGGTTTTGACCTTATCCTCTTGACCAGCTAGTCCAGTCTTGGTTGGAGCATGCATTACTTCCAGTTTGGTGATATAACATCTCCCACATGTATGAGTGCTGGGAGGTAAGAGGAGAGGGTTGTCTGTGTACTTTAGACAGTTGTCATACTGCCTTACAATGCCCAAATGCACCAGGTTATCAGGTGAAAGCACAGGAAATTTCCCTACAATCATACCACGAGCGGTGGTCATAACTAATAAGTACTGATGCTGTTACTGCGTAGGAACAGCTAGTGCTGATAGCACCTAAGTGTGCTACAATAAATGCTACAAAATCCTGTTAAAGTGCTAGCTGATTACGCTAACTGAAGTGCAAGAAGTAAAAGAACAAGCACGTTCTATGCGGAAAATTGAAGAGCAGACTTTCTGGCACTGGTAATAGTTTACCACAGCTAAGTGCAGTTGCATGCTGCACAAACCCACACAAACACAGGCTTTTAAACCAGAAAGTTGAAAGGGATGGAAAAACTGCCCAAATGGCCAGTAAACTACAATTTCTGGACCAGAAACCACTCCTCTTGTAGTAGGTGGGTAAGCTACCTACTGCTTACCAATCCCACTGATAAGCTAGAAGGCTTCCCTCTAACACAAAAAGTTCTGGGGGGCTCAGAAACTTACAAAACAGTCCTGGATACAGCAAATCTCTATCTGGATTTGACTAGTTACAGGAAAGGCAGGAAACAAGCTTAGAACTTTTTTTTTTTCAGAAAAGCAATTAAAACAGTAGCAAAAATACTTTAAATGCAGTACAAGTTAGCACATTTGAGTTTGTAGCAATATTAAGGCAAATACAGTTTAAATAAATGCAGATAAATTAAAAATGACAAAAAAAACAAGTGCAGAGAGCAGTAAATTAAAAAAAAAAATCAAAATGGAGGCATTTAATGTATTTCTTTCTTCTTCCAGTTGCTCTTGTAGTCTGAAGGCTCTGCGGTGCTTAAACAAGTGCAAACCCACATAAACATGAGCTTTTAAACCAGAAAGTTGAAAGGGATGGAAAAACTGCTGAAATGGCCAATAAACTACAATTTCTGGGCCATAAACCACTCATCTTGTGGTAGATAGGCTACCTAGTACTTACCACTCCCACTGATTAGCTAGAAGGCTCCCCTCCATCACAGAAAGGTCTGGGGGAATCAGAAACTTACAAAACAGTCCTGGACACAGAAAATCACACTGTTATATAAAACGTACCAGTCATAAGATGGAAAACCCTGCGCAACCTAATACAATCTGTACATACCCTAGGTATGAGTCAGATATTATGGTCAGCACACAGCTGGGAAATCCATTGGACATGCTATCAGGAAGGAGCTACACTGTGTAATCAGGTGCAGTAGCTACCTGGCTGTAGCAAACTAAATCCTGGACTGGAGTACAGGTAGGTCTGGATTGGAGTCCCCTTGTAAGTACTGATGGTCACACTGGGCACGCTCCTACACTTAGCTGTTTCAGCCCATGTCTGAAGACTCATCTGCCTATAGAACTGAGATGCCAATATATCTCTGTGCATACAGACAGCTATGTATACCTAACTGTATCTCCCTATCCCCATCAGATCTGATTACCCTTATCTATCAGTATGTGGCACATATATGATATATATATATATATATATATATATATATATATATATATATATATATATATATATATATATAGGTAACACACACATGTAACACACACGTATATATATATATATATATATATATATATATATATATATATAGATATATATATATATATATATATGTGTGTGTGTGTGTGTGTGTGTGTGTGTGTGTGTGTGTGTGTGTGTGTGTAAACATTATATATAGAGAGACAAGGGGGGGGAGATAGAGAGAGAGAGAGGCAGAGACAGAAAGGTATAGAGTGATGTAGTGCTGCAGCCACTTGCACACCAATTGTTACCAGTGGCATATGCAACTAGTACAGTGAGCTGCAGTATATGTATTACTAGGTAGGTAGGGGTTCTAATCTTACATCACCCACCTTGTGTGTCTGTGTGTAGATATTCCACAGACAGCATCATACACATGCTCAACAGGCCTATGTCTGCATAATGGTCAATCATTTTATGGCCCTGTGACTAGTGTCCTACACAGCAATGGCCTCCCTGTCAACAGCTGCTGATGTTATCCACTACAACAGCAGTGCAGAAACTCTCCAAATACATAAGCTGTGTGGTGCATGCAATATGTACGTAGCACTATACTCTATACAACTAGATAGGTAGGGGCTATAATCCCAAAAATGGCAACTCTGTGAGTGTGTGTATGCATAAGTATATCAACTTGCAGCAGTGTGTCTGTTTTGCCTATGTGTGTGCAATGCTCATACATTTTCAAGCCTGTGCCTACCTGTAACCCCCATGTTGGCTTACGTTACAGGGCCTGCTGATGTCATCCACCTTAAAAGCACATTGGGACACTCTCTAAACAAATCAGCTCAGTGGCGCATGCAATAAGTACAGTATGTGACAGTATATCCCCTCGTAGCAGTGTGGCTGTCTTGCCTGTGTGTGATGGTTATACAATTTTAAGGGCCTGTTAACCCCCCCCCCACTGGCAACCCTCCTACTGATGCCATCCACCTTAGAAGCACAGTTAGGCACTCTCCAAACACACTAGCTCCATGGTGCATGGAAGAAGTAAGTAATACTATACTGTATATAACTAGATAGGTGTGTGTGTGTGTGTGTGTGTGTGTGTGTGTGTGTGTGTGTGTGTGTGTGTGTGTGTGTGTGTGTGTGTGTGTGTGTGTGTGTCTGTGTGTGTGTGTGCATACGCAATGGTTATACAATTTTAAGGGCCTGTTAACCCCCCCTCCCCATTGGCAACCTTTTCAGGGCCTACTGATGTCATCCACCTTAGAAACATAGTTAGACACTCTCCAAACACATTAGCTCTATGGCACATGTGATACGTATGTAGTAATATAGTGTATATAACTAGATAGGCAGAGGTTCTACTCTCCAAACTAGCAACTCTGTAAGTATATGTGTGTGAAAGCATACCCACTCATAGCAGTGTGGCTGTCGTGTGTGTGTGTGTGTGTGTGTGTGTGTGTGTGTGTGTGTGTGTGTGTGTGTGTGTGTGTGTGTGTGTGTGTGTGTGTGTGCGGTAACTCTGCGAGTGTATGTGTGTGTGTAAGCATATCCCCTCATAGCAGTGTGGCTGTCTTGCGCGCGTGTGTGTGTGTGTGTGTGTGTGTGTGTGTGTGTGTGTGTGTGTGTGTACAGGTTGGGGTTCTACTCTTAACAAGGGCAGTTCATAAGTGTGTGTGTGTGTGTGTGTGTGTGTGTGTGTGTGTGTGTGTGCGTGCAACTTGACAGGTAGGGGTTTTACTCTCAACAAGCACAGGTCATGAGTGTGTGTGTTTGTACAATTAGGGGTTCTACTCTCAACAAGGGCAGTTCATGAGTGTGTGTGTGTGTGTGTGTGTGTGTGTGTGTGTGTGTGTGTGTGTGTGTGTACACCTAGGCAGTAGGGGTTCTACTCTCAAGAAGGGCAGTTCATGAGCGTGTGTGTGTGTATGTGTGTGTGTGTGTGTGTGTGTGTGTGTGTGTGTGTGTGTGTGTGTACACATATATTCCCTTGCAGCAGTGTGACTGTGTTATAATTACCACCTGTCACCACCTGTCCCACTGTGCAAGTTGCCATCCATGTTGGGACAAGTGTGTCCTGTAAAAACTAAAACAATACACATGTCCGGAGAGTGTAGGACAACAAACATTTCCTACATTATTCTAATGCTTGCATAAAACAATCATATCATTTTACAGAAGAAACAAATGTTATGGGAAATAGCATACTATAGGCAAATGCTACAAAACTAAGCTGTTATATTGTGAAAAAAAAGTGAGGAAAGTGAGGTTGTGTCCATTGCACTCGCTGTGGGTGTGGTTTCTTTTGCCAACTCTGACATTACTACAAAACATGTCCCACCCTGGGCATTTGACAAGGTAACAAGCATAGTCTGGCTTGCCTATGTGTGTGCAATATGTATACATTTCGAGGCCCTGTGAGTAGCTGCTACACCCCAATAACACACATGTATGTAGACATGAATGCTACTCACCACCACCTACAGTTGCAGGTACTGAACAAGTTTGTGGATGACTCTAAATTGGGTGCTGTGGATGACTGTAAGTTGGGTGCTGTCTGTCAGTGACTCCCCAGATGGTGTTACTATACTGCAAGAGGGTCTTACAGCAACTACGGAATGGTGCCAAGGTCCTGGCCTCAAGCTAAATGCAAAAACCTGTATCATCATCCCATTCAGCAAAGACACAGCACCACTGTCTACCACATCAACAGAAACCCCCTAAACACACAACTTGTGTTGAGAGACCTGGGTACTCAGGTTGCTAAGTTTCCATTCAGCCATCATGTAGTGGCAGTTGTCAGTAAAGCCTTGTACGTGGTTCATCTCAGAGGTAAAGGGATTGCATACAGAAAAAAGATGGTCATTAATTCCCTATACTCCTCACTCACTCCGTATAACAACATTTTACTGCAACACCCCATTTGTTATATACCTATCCAGATATCTGCATCAAGTGGAAAGGCTACGGAAATACCTCACAAAGGTAATCCATGGCTTCCAACATCTGTCTCATGCAGACAGGCTTAAATCACTATTGCTCCACTCGGTATTGCACAGGTTGCTCAGAGGTGGGCTGTGTCATGCCTACAAGTCAATGTTGGACCCTGCCCTACTACAGCTGCCCATATCTGTAAGTCTAACCCCTCAAGCATTACCTGCATGACAGGCCTGAATCTGATATGCAACATCAACACAACCTGCTGGTGAGAAAGGTTTGCCGACCAGAAGATGCCCTTTCTCAGGAATACACTTCTTCCCATACATGTTAAACAGAGTATCATGATGACCGTCTTCAAGTGCAACTGTAATGAGTGGATGGGAAACCACAATCTTGTCCCAGGGGTCCCACATGCATCCCTCATTGACAGGGGCAACAGGTGCTGATTGATGTTTCTTTCTGGGAATAAAATAATGGCTAGCCTTGTAAGTGCCCCAGGGACATTACTCTAGTAACCTCCTATGATCCTATGAACCTATGATCCTACTGAACTCCCAGGTGACATGTATCAGGAGTAGCATGCTGTGTCACAGGGTATGTATGCAAGATTATGCTGTCTGCCCCCAATGTCCCTGACACACTGTTCTAGTCATACACACCTAGGTATACATGCACATATACAGCCATACCTTGGCTAAGTCATGTTTCTGTATTGCCACCATGCCACCCTGAGCTGCTGTATTGGCACCATCTCCCCACAGTGTAGACACACAGACCCTTGGAACAGAAACAGAAAAAGGTGTGGGAGACAACAATCAGTCAGCAATACTAACACCAATGCAGCATCATGGAACAAAGGTATTCATGACACATGTCAGCAGACAGCACCTTACAGGGTAGAACACTACTGCACTCCAAACTGTCATTAACTGTACTATAGTCACCCTGTGCATCAGACACTTATTTGCATGTCCTGCATAGATGGTATGGATGACAGGGATGTGGCACAGGTATCATAACATGCACAGGTGTGGTATGGGATTGCCAAAGGCCTAGGCTGTGCCACACAGTTTACATCATGTGTGTGTGTCTGGAGGGGTAGTGGTCAGCTAGGCCATGGAGAGGAGCTATGCATGCCTGGTGGTGACCTGCATGTGACAGTGATGTGTGAGTGTGTGCATGTACGCAGTCAAGCCATGTGCTAACCCTGCACAAGGGTATGTTGGACAGCCATGGACTGTACATGGCAGAATGTACAGTTCACCATCTCTGGCCACAAACATGGGAACTGACCCTGCCAGGAGTGGCACTGACATCACCATTCCCAGGGTCAGATGCGGTACTACTTGCTGATGATGACTGGTGTCTGCCAGGTCTGTGTTCCTCACGGGACCACCCAGGACCACTTTCCATGGCCTGCCACATTATATTGTGGACAGCACCCTCCCTTTGGTAGTACTGGTGGTACTGCTACTATGGGAGTGTGACTGTGCACATCCACATCAGCTCTCAGCTGATGTTGTTACTGACCTACATCCATGTGTCTGATGTCCTACTCCCACCACATTTTCAAATGCAGACAGTGCACAGTTAAAAAGTGACAATGTCTCACCCCACCATCTGCCCACTACATTGGTAAAATGATGCAAGGCATCACCAATGCTGTGACTGGAGTCATGGATGCCAGGCAGTGATGCACCCATGATCCTGAGCATCCATCTTGTGTTGCATTCAGAACATGCCTGTGTTTCCATGATGGACCAAAACATGTGTTGGGTGACACATGATGTGACAACTCTGACAGGTGGTGGATGGGCAGCAGTCCTCCTCTGAGCACCCCTGTCATTCTGCCTGTGCAGAACCTCACCAGCTGTCTGGCTATGCCTAGTGCCTACAGTCACATATGCCATAGTCATCACACTCTCCTGTTCGATGCCACCACCCTCTGACTGTCCAATAGATGTGGCTGCAGGGGACTGGGTATGCGTAGGCATGCTGACTGTGTGTGTGTGGTGACATTGGGGGAGGAAGTGTGATATCAACCCATGAGACAGATTCAGCCCCCAGCTCCACCATCAGTATGGCAACCATTATCATCAGAGTCTGATGAGACACTGACATCAGGTTGTGAGGGAGACAGACTCCAAACCCGATGGTCACCTGTGAGGAGGAAGACAACATAACTACATTAATCCCTGCACTATTATGTCTGCTGATACACACACACACACACACAAACACATAGAGGTGAGGTGCCAGAAATGCATTCTACATACCACACCTTATTACTGATCCAATGCACACCACACATGCAGACCACAACAGACACAGACAAGACAGGCCCTTAACAACAAGCAGTGCAGCTATGTCCAGTTAATGTTGCCATTACTATACACATGTGAGATAAGCAACATGTCAGTTTATGTGATGGACCTTCACCTAACACACAGTGCAGCTGTCTCCACAATACTAATGCCCCCTTTATAACAGACTGCCTATACCTTCACAAAAACCTTTAAATATGTTAAGCTCCAGCAAATATGCTACTGTGATTACCAATGTAATGCACTGCAGTGAACCCTTCCACAACTGAATATACAGGTATTGCAATATGGCTAAGCTTAACAGTTGTGTCCACATCAAACTGGCAGCCCTTAACATGCCTAGGGTATAGATGAGCCATAACAAAACAGTGTCACACACACACCAGTTACAGGATGATGGACTCTGGCCACACCAGAGGTACCTATGGAATTGTGGGGGAGAGGTATCGGGAGCAGACACAAATGTGGCATTGGTACAGGATACTATGTGCATAGAACAACATGTACAGTACAAACTGTGATACTGCCCACATTGCTGACATTAAAACTAAGTGTGCACATGTGTGCATTACAACCCCCCCCCCCAAATGCACATTGACCTGACATCTGTGTACAGGTATGCAAAGGCTGCCATTATGACTGCTACAGTATTAAAGTGATGACCACATGAGGCTTACCTGGATGCTCCTCCAATGTGAAAGCTGTGCCAGCCACCTCCATGACATATGGGGTGATGGATCTTTGCAAGCTGTTGACCAAACCCATGTTTGCCAGGAACTCCACTGTGGCTGAGAGTGATTGTTGTGTTGCAAGCCCTCCACCAGTGCCATCATGGTCTTTGGCCACAACTGTGGCTCTTTGCCATGCATTATTTATCATATCAGTGGCCCAGTGTCAGACCTGCTCATAGCTTCTTTCCTGTACCCCAATGTGATTTACAGATGCTAGGAGGTCTGCCCACAGTGCAGCACATTGTTGCTGATTATGGCAATTCCTCAACAGCAGGATCTGGTGATGGAGTATCAGTCTGTCAAGTATGGCATCATTCTCCACTGCTGAAAATGGTGGGTTCCTACATCTGTACATCACTACTGAAAGACAAGAAGAGGTGAACACATCACAGGACCACATACATTGCTCTCCATTATCTGCACACCCTGCACATCCACATTTGCCCACACTGTCTTCCACTAACTACCACATCATACCCCACTGTCTATCACCACAGTATGTATGTGACTATCAGCAATATAGTGACAATACATCATGCATTGCCCTCCTGATCTTGCTGTTCCCTGTTAGTTGCTGCATGTTCTCTAAGGTGTTCAACTGCATCTTTTTGGTTGCAACTATTATTGCATGTTTATAACCTGTCTACATTGTATGTAGTAGTGTCAGCCTCCTACTTTTATTTTAAACACCTGGGCTGTAGGCCAAACCCTTAGGTCTCCCAGGCCTTCCTCCCTTAGATTCTGGAAAATATGGCTTGACAATGTCCTACAGTTTCCCATGCCAGTCTGGCTAATATGGGCATCCTGGCACAGTGTAGCAACTGCTTCATGTATATGGACAACCATCTACAAACACCACTAAGGAACACAGTTTGTGACAGATGCAATGACATTAGGAACCTACAGTCCATGCTCTCTCCCTCTCAAGCCCACGGGTCTACTTCATTTCACCTAACTTCCAATTCACCGACTCCCATTTGACTGAGACCAAATGACTGAAATTTCATTTCACTGACACTTCATTTCACTGACAGTTCATTTGACTGACAAGTATTATTAGCAAGAAAATGGAATATGCCCCCTTCCCCACTGTAGTGCAACCCTGGAGTTAGAATATATAGTTGGGGGGTGGGGGCACAGCCCCCCACAATGGGGGGTGTGGGGGTGAAGCCCCCCACTTACTTTTTTTTTACTAAGCAATATTATATGAAAACTTAACAATATCATATGTGCCCCCCACACCCCCCAACTATATATTCTAACTCCAGGGTCGCACTAAAGTGGGGAAGGGGGCATATTCCATTTTCTTGCTAATAATACTTGTCAGTCAAATGAACTGTCAGTGAAATGAAGTGTCAGTCAAATGAAATTTCAGTGAAATGGGGTCAGTGAAATGAAAGTCAGTGAATTGGAAGTTAGGTGAAATGAAGTAGACCCAAGCCCACATATGTGGCACCAAACAGGTTGTCAAAACAATCAGTACACCTCACACACCACCCACACATACACAACACACACCCACATGTGTGGAAGTCCTCAACATGCACATTCAAATACAAAGGAGACCTCCATGGCAAAGACACACGTGAACTCCACAGTCCTCCACAGCACATACCACATATAGCCACACACCTGCATCCCACAGCCACAAAGACATCACCATTAATCAAACATAGTCATAGGAGACTCCATTGTGAGGCACATAAATGTGCCTCTCACCAGGCTGTATATGTGGAAGGTCACAGTTACTTGTCTGTCAAGTGCCAGAATCTGCCATATTACATACACACAGCTGTCTCTCAACAACAGGTACTGTTATGAGTCTGTCACAATCCATGTTGGCATGCCTGACCTGAGGCATACTTCCCTGGACTATATGTAGTGTGACATGATTGAGCACGCTAATTGTGTCCCAGGCAGGTATGTCCTTAATCTTATGCAGCATTCTGCTGTCACCCAGAACGGTGACACAATACAATCAGAAAATGATTGACCTTAACAATTGGCTTGGTTTCTGGTAACATTCCAGGGGGATCCAGTACCTGACACCCTGGGATGATATGATCAACAGACCATGATGCTTTGCCAGAGAAGGCCTCCATCTATCTCAACTGGCATTTAGGCATCTGGCAATGGTTCTTGCCACCCCCATAGTGCCTTTATTAGGAAAAGTGGTGAGGTTAACACTACCAACATACAACTGACCGCACATCACAAAATGAAGGCCATAATGCTAAACTCTAGGGTCTAAACATGAATCTGCGCTCATTGCAAGCAGTCTTAACACTGGGAAATGCTGACATTTGTGCGGTCACAGACACATGGTTCAAAGCTGCATAAAGCACCCTAGCCTATTCATCCTATCATACGGTCATACCCCAAGGTATGGGCAGTAAAGCAATGGGACGTGGGGGTTCACTATATATGAAAGGCATACACACCTCCAGGCTGTTCAAACAGTAAGATGCACAGGGAACACTGCAGGGGCAGTTAACCATTGCAAAGACACCTATTCAAAGCATAGGTAGCTACTGGCCCTCACATGTAACTAGGAAGGCCATTCTGCCTATATGGACCTGACCAACTCTATCAGGATTTGAGTCTGTACCCTGTTCCTGGGTGACTTTAACTACCCAAACATACACTGGAGGATGTACACGTGCCAGCACACAAATTCCCAGAGATCCATCAAAAGTGGAAATGCAAACACCTTGGAGCAGCTAGGTGTTACCCCCACAAGAGTTGAAAGTCTGTTGAAGTTGATATTAAATGAAATGGATAACCACTGCAGCATCCCCACAGTATCATCCTCCATGGTCAAACCAACCATAAAGCAGTCACAATTGCAGTTACCATCTCCCACAATACCCATCTAGCTAGGGTCAGACATACAAACAACTCCACATTTGAATACAGCCTCCTGATGGATGGTATAAACAGTTTTGTATCTTTCATTTGTAGGAACTGGCACCAATATCCAAAAATACACATAAGCAATACACTAGCATTTGTATAGATGCGTGGAGTCAGGCATACCCGACAGGACTACATCATCCTCTGCAGGATACGTAAACCTGTCTGGTGGACATCTGCAATAAGTAGTGTGTATAACAGGGATGACATACTGCTGTCCGAGACAAAGGAGCAGGTGCCCAATTTGAAGTAATGTCTCCTTAGCCTACACAAGCAAATAAGAGAACTACTGGAATCATGCATAGCAAACCCACATTGGCGACATCCACTACAGACAATTTTATCTGCTTCCTCACATATCTCTGCAACATCAAAGGAAGCACTCAGATCTGCTTAGTAGTGGTGGTCAAGGAAACCAGATATACAAGTGCTGTAGGTATAGCATACTTGATGCCTGACAGAGTCAGTGTAAGCTTCACCCCCTGTCCCCCTGGTCAGTACATCAGGACATCCCCAGTACCTGCTCCCTTCCACAGATATGTAGGGAAGAGGTCATCACTGCCATCTCAAAGTCATGAGGAGTCGAGTACATCACAGGATGCATCCTACATGACCCCAAGCATGACTTGCATCACCAGAAGTCACTGTATTCAACCAACACCTGAATACCACCTTTGTCCCAGCCAAATGGAGGGCACCCACTGTCACCCCTTTACACTAAGGTGGGGCATCCACCAATCTGGCACATTATAGACCCATAAGCGTAACTAGGCTAATCTGCAAGGCCATAAAACTGTTTATAATGGACCTCATTAACAAGGACATTGGCAACCTCCACACACTCGATCACATACAGTTAGGCTTTGTCAAGGGGGGATCATGTCTGTTATATTTGGTTGACCTTTTTGACACAGTCATTAAAGCCATGGATGAGGGGGAGACAGTGCACACTGCCTACCTTGACCTGGCCAAAGACTTTGTCAGTATTCCCCACTTGCCCATAATAGAAATACGATCTCAACTAGGCATGGGTCCATATGTTACCAGATGGGTAGCGCACTGGCACACTGACAGAATCCACCTAGTCCACATAGGGGAAGCTACCTCAAGTAGTAGACCCATAACTAGCAGCGTAACCAAGTGTTCTGTGTTTGGGCCTCTGTTATGTGTGATTTACCATTCTGAGGTATAGGGCATAACCAGTGGGCTATGGCTGACCATGTTTGCAGAAGAATGCATGCTGGGTGCTGTCACCAAATTCCCTAGTGATGTGGGCAACCACCAAGAGGGTCTCATGCAGGCACATGACTGGTGCTAGAAACATGGCCTCAGGTTGCATACCACGTAATACAGCATCATCCCCTTTGGGGAGAGTGACATCTCCACATATTATCACAGTGCTAACAGCATCCTAGACACTCAATTTGTTGAGAGTGATTTGTGCACACAGGTTGATGGCAACATGACATTTGACCACCATGTTGCTTCTGTTGTAAGGAAAGTCTTCTACATAGCCCACCTCATACGTAAGGGTATATCATCCAGGAACATGGGGTTTATAACATCCCTGTATTCCCCCCTAATAAGGCTCCTTTGATGGGACTACTGCACAACTGTAAGTCAAGCTCCACTGTATTAACCCATACACACCCCTTCAACCTTGGCTGTGATATCAATAGGACTTGTTGGCGGGTCAGATGTGTGTCCCACACACTCACTCAGCTGTGGAATGGGAACTCTGTCCACATCAGGCAGAGTACCTCTTTACAACCTTTCAAGCAAAATTTGGATAACTGGATCGTTAATAGCACATACACCCTTGGAATACCACCTGTGTCCCAGTTGGACTGCGGCATCGGGTGCTGAATTGCATACACATGGGATAAAGTGTGGGCTAAGCTTATGAGTACAACAACATGCACTGAACCAAAATATCATAACAAACAACGTAGACGTGAATGCACCACTTTATTTCCTGGTACCTCGGGATAAATCACACAAAAACAGCAACCTTAAATACACTCCATAATTGAATAATTAATCACAATTAGCATACATTAATATCATCTACACTTCAATAAATTAAATAATAAAAGACCCCCACCAAAAAATGCCAACAATGTGATGACTATAACCAGTAAGTAATGGCAGACAAATGCGACAAATGCATCCAGTAAATAATAGCAGAGAAATGGGACTACCATAACCATTAAATAGTGACAGACAAACGTGATGACTGTAACCAGTAAATAATGGTTAACAAATGTGACAACTGTAACCAGTAAATAAAAATCCAATAGCCTAGTAACCTTGTATGATCCTAGCTATAGCAGTTATGGCCATGTGTGCTGTGATGGACTGCATTGTTATGTGCCCACACCCATCACTGCCATCTACTGTGGTGTGTCTGCTACGGGGACATTCCAGTACCATGTCCTACAGCCACCATCCGACAAATAGGTGAGTGGTACTAAAGGTGTATGTGGACAGTCCAGCAACACCTGTGTGACTGTGTGACATAAATGCAGACAGCACTGCAAATGTGCTCTAGGGTATCCTCCTTCAAGGTGTCTGAAATCAGCAGTACACAGATGTTTGCAAAATGTGTACATGTGCCTGATATATGTGGACCCTCTGCCAGACAAATGTGGATGTCTGGGAAACAGTTAGACAATGCATAATGGTTGTTTCCAGACTGTGGAGAATCTGGCAGTCACACACCAGACACTTCAGAAAACAGTTATGGTACTTTATTATCTGGTACTGTATTCATTCCCTTACGTTGCATGCTTGATATGTGCACTCTGTTGCTGAGGCAGAACCTGTGTTCCTCACTACTACTGGCTATAACCTGCTGTCCTGCTATAGGGGGTCGACATGTATGCTACCCATAGCTCTCAGGTAATGAGAAATAGGTGATCAGAACATGGTGACCTAGCCAGAGTATGACAGGAATAGTCAGGGATGCCTGGACAATGTTTGAACTATGCCTGTGTGACATTCACAGATTGAGAGGAGCAGACTGGACTGACAGTACATCATGTGATATGGCAGCTCTATCCACCACTACTCTGTCACTATTGTCTAATACACATTCCAGTAGCATTCGTACATAAGCTGACCATTGCTGTGGGGACACAGGGGTCAAAGTTGTGATCTATGTTACAGCAGCCAGAGCCAAAAGGGAAGCCTGTTGGTGCTGGACAGCTGACTAACAGCAACAAGTCATTCCAAGATATGTACTACAGACCTAGTGTTGTAGTCCTATTTCACATGACTGCATCCACCCATCTGCATCCCATTACATGGGGAATTCCATTACAAGATTTGATGCTTGCTTTTTGGCCAGTTGCACCTGCCTTACGTGCGGAGTTTGTTTGGGTTTGGACTACGTTGTTTTACTTTGCTGGGGGCTCCTGAGTGATCGGATGCATGTTGTGGTTGTGTATGCTGCATTTTTACTTTCACTTTATTTTCGCCTACTACTCAAGTATTATTTCACCCAACTTGGACTATCATCTACTGTGACTCACAGGTAGAAAGTAACATCATTTATATCTTTTGGACTTTTTTTTGGTGAAGTGCTCTGCTCACTAAAGAAATGCTGCTCGTCAGGCACGGTGGCGTTTGAAATATCCTACGTGTGAAACATCAGATTAAACAGGACCGAGATGGAAGTTTACATTTAATGATATTTACTCTTGGGGAAACCGAGGTCTTTGGTTATTTTGAACTAACCTTATGGGACTGTGACAATAGGATCGAAGGATCGTTGTGGCATATGGAACTATTGCAGACCTTTATGTTCTATATGTAAGTTTTGAGTCCGCCATATTGTATTGCATTTGCGATTACAGGATTCTAGGGCAGGTGTGTGCTTATGCACTTACTTGGGTCTTTGGAACAGCTTAACAGGCGATATTGATGTTTATATGTGAGGCTTGGTTATAACTTGTTATAACTGATTGCGACAACAGGATCAAAGGGTCGTTGTGGCATATGGATTACTTGGGCCTTTGGGACAGTTCGTATAGGCCGTTATGTTGAACTGCTCTACTGTTTTGCGACAATAGGATCGAAGGATCATTGTGGCAGAGGGAGTAACTGGAGGTTTACTTTATAAACCTTTTGGACTAACATTTTGTATATTTTCCTGGACTGCAACTGTGACAATTGGGCATTACTGTGTATATATGGACTAATATTGAACTTTGGACAAATTATAACAGGTACCTATGGTGTACTGTTTTCCATGTTTCACATGTAGGAATTTTGGTTATAATTTGTATTGTTTTATAACAATAATATGACTGGATACTTCTGTGGCATATGAACCACTAGGGTCTTTTGGGACAATTTATTAAGACATTAATAGTGAATTATTTTGTGTATAATATACCTTTATGCGATTTGTGGAGTTCTATACTAGTGTATCGCATACAAGATTGGATGCTTTTTTTATACTATTTATCATTTAAACTATAAACGTCATTGATTATACCGAATTATGTCTTTCATCATACTTAACATACAAGGTTTTGTACAGTTGTTTCTATTGAATATAAAAGATCAGGTGGACATTTATTTAAATACCAAATGATTCAAGGTCCCTATTTATTACGGAATCTATGCTTCATAGGTGGACAGTATTTGCATTTGTATATTGTTGTTCTTTCGGAGCAAACTACCTGCTCCCTTTTTTTAGATGGCATTATATTGTTCAACCTTTTTTAACATATGGTTTTCCTTTCTGTGCAATGTATTATTCACTATATTGTTGTTGAAAATTATTTCTAACAGGGAGAACACTATATAAGTATAGCAATAATCATCTGGGTGCCATTCTCTTAAATAATTGTTGGATATATTTCGGGAGCTAAAAACTGACATATAATAGTTAACAATTGGGACAGACTTTTCATCTTTTTGAGCACCCTACTTATCCAAATGGATTTGTTAGCCTGAGGTATCATATGGATGATTTTTTTGTTTGGATCTATATATATATATATATATATATATATATATAAAAATATATATGTATATATATATATATATATATATATATATATATATATATATATATATATATATATATATATATATATATATATATATATATATATATATATACTTTGTTTTTTTCCCTTGAACTAATAATTTTTGGACAGACCCCTTGGTATAGCAAGAGACACCTACCATGGATTTAGTCACTATACTGCAGGGTTTATCTGTAGATAAAAATGACCTTCAAGTGTTTGGGGTTCAGGATAATGGTGGTATCATTACTGGGGTTCCTAAGGATCCAAATGATCTATGTAAGAATCTTTTTATAAAACAGACCAAAAGTATGACTAAGTTATGTAGCTCAGTCTGGCACCTTAAACTAGTTAAGGCCTATCAGGCTAAAAATATAACTCCAAGGGGCTTGGAATTTGGTTGCAACCATGTGTCAGTAATCCAGGTGTCAGTAATCCGGGTGTCAGTAATCCAGGTGTCAGTAATCCGGGTGTCAGTTATCCGGGTGTCAGTAATCCAGGTGTCAGTAATCCGGGTGTCAGTAATCCTGGTGTCAGTAATCCGGGTGTCAGTAATTCGGGTGTCAGTAATCTGGGTGACAGTAATCCGGGTGTCAGTAATCCTGGTGTCAGTAATCCAGGTGTCAGTAATCCTGGTGTCAGTAATTTGGGTGTCAGTAATCCGGGTGTCAGTAATCTGGGTGTCAGTAATCCTGGTGTCAGTAATCCGGGTGTCAGTAATCCGGGTGTCAGTAATCCTGGTGTCAGTAATCCGGGTGTCAGTAATCCGGGTGTCAGTAATCCTGGTGTCAGTAATCTGGGTGTCAGTAATCCTGGTGTCAGTAATCCGGGTGTCAGTAATCCTGGTGTCAGTAATCCTGGTGTCAGTAATTTGGGTGTCAGTAATCCTGGTGTCAGTAATCCGGGTGTCAGTAATCCGGGTGTCAGTAATCCTGGTGTCAGTAATCCGGGTGTCAGTAATCCGGGTGTCAGTAATCTGGATGACAGGCTATATGAGGAATGGGCACAAGCACAGCACGATGCAACCATGTCCTTTTATGAACGGTCAATTCAGACCAACATCACAGAAACCCAACGTATTTGTCAGGATAGCAAGACATATGAGGGTCAGACATTATACCAAGAATGTCTTCATAAACAATCCAAAGATTTATTAGTAACAGAGAAAAAATTAAGGAGTAAGAAACTACATAAGTTTCACATGGATTTGATGGACTATGAACAAGGTAAACCTTTTGGTATCAAAACGAATGTTACTTTCTCTGATGGGGACAATAAGGGGACTAGACCCAGAAGGAAGAGACCCAGATCCATTTTAAAGAAACCCAAAAATGATTATAGCAGCACTTCAGGGGAGGAGTCCTCTGTTACTGAAACTGAGCATGGGCTTACTCAGGGATCCCAGGCCCATAAGAAACAGGAAAATGTTGACCACCCTTTAGGCCTAGGAAACATAGGGGTGGGAGAACACATCGCAGACGTGGAGAATTTGGAAACATTGTTGCAAATGATAATTCCCAAATAGCAGGATGTTCAAATGTACTCAACATCTCCTCTGTAACATTATCTAACACTGCTATTAAACTACTTAACAAGGGATTAACATATGTTCCTGGTTTTATGTCCATGAAGACAGTATTGTGAAAGATGTTTTGCCCTTTTGTCGACTGTCGAATTTAAAACTATATTTTGGTCAACAGGGTGACTCTCAAATATCTACTGATTTTCATTTCAAAAAATCTACTTTTCAGCCCCCTATGGATAAATATGTCTCCATATTTCAACAATCGGTTCTCAAAGATCTACACTTTCATGGTTATGAATCTGGGATGCTGAGTTACAACTTGTCTGGAGTGGAACAAAAAGCCCTTAGGGAACTAAAACATAATCATAATGTAGTAATTATTCCTGCCAACAAAGGAGGAGTAGTTGTAGTTATGGATATGGACTATTACTTATCAGAGGCTCATAGACAACTCCAGAATGGCATACATTATATGCCAATGCCTCTAGACCCAAGCAGATGATTCAAAAAGGAGACTGATTCCTTTTTGAAGCTGGCAGCTGAGGAGGGCATTATTAGTACATCAGTTCTAAATCACCTTACAGTTGAAGATCACCAGAAACAGATACTCTATTTGTCACCTAAAATCCATAAGACTTTGTAAAAACCACCTGGAAGACCAATAGTATCTGGTATGGGCTCACTTACAGAACCCTTATCAGGATTCCTTACCAAATACTTACAGCCCCTTCTGACTATGGTCAGATCCAGGATCAAAGATACGACAGAATTTCTGAGGATCCTAGTTGACACCCAATTAGAACTAGACTGGATAATGTGTAAATTGGATGTCACGGCTTAATATACTAATATTCCACACTGGGCTGGGCTGGAGGCTCTAGAATATTGGCTCAATAAAGCAGACATCTATCCACCAGGCTTTAGCACTACTTATTTGTATGGCAGAGCATGTCCTTATGAAGAATGTGTTCTATTTCCAACAAGAATGTTACTGGCAAGTCTGTGGTACTGCTATGGGGGCACCCTTTGCCCCCATTTATGCAGATCTTCTTATGGGCTATTTTGAGGAATTCCTTATATATGATAATTCACACAACATTTTTCAGGGGGAGATGGACATCTGGCAGCAGTACCTGGACAACTGTTGGATGGTTTGGTGGGCAGATACAGAATATCTTTTAGAATTTGTTCAATACCTCAATGAAAACAAGTGGGGTATTGAATTTACGCTTAACATGCATCACCAAGAAATTCATTTTCTTGATGTCAAAATTTGTAGAAATGAAGACAATACTCTGTCAACCCAGGTCTTCGACAAATATCCAGAGTATAACAGCCTTTTACAGGCAACCAGCTTACACCCTGATCATATCATAAGGAATATTCCCAAGTCACAATTCCTACGCATCAAAAGGATATGCTCCTCCAATGTTGACTATAAACATCACAAGACTGATTTAATACATAGATTTAGAGCTAGGGGCTATAAACCAGGAACCATCCTTTCAGCCATTAACTGGGTTAGTGGACAAGACAGGTCAGAATTACTGCAATATAAAGAAAAAACTTGTACCTCAGGGGATAATATTCGATTTGTCATGACCTATGGTAGAAACATTTATGCTATTAGAAATGTCATTAAAAAAAATTGGAATATTTTTATGGCAAATCAAGAATTATCCGGTCTCTTCATGGATAGATGTAAGTTTTCATATCGTAGAGGATGAACACTGAGGTCTTACTTTAATCATTACAAATCAAAGGGTGCAAATCACTCTCTCGAACAACTTACGATTACAGGGGTCATGTTGGTTGGGTAATTTTTTTGTGGACATTGCTCCTTTTGTAGATACATGCCTAAATGTAAGGAGTTTTCTAGTAAAAATACCCAAATGGTCTATGGGATCAAGCATTTTGCTAATTGTGGAACAGACTGGGTGGTCTATTTGGCCACATGTTCCTGTTCATCCTTTTATGTTGGGCAAATGTCTAGACCTTTCAGAATAAAAATGTCTGAACAGCTAAGTGATATTCGAAACAAACGAATGACCAATGCACTTTACAAACATGTATGTGATCATAAATCAGCAATATTTAATTTTTTTATTATTGACAAGATAGTGGGTGATAGACTGAACAAGTTAGGGTGGCGTAGTATTTTGAATGATAAAGAAAAGATGTGTATTATTAGGCTAGGAGCTCTTCTTTCCCCTGGACTTAATGACCACCGGTAGCTGGTATAATAATACCAAAAAATTAAAAATTAGACCATTCATATACTACAGAGACATTTTCAGTTTTTGTTATTACTGTTTTCTTGCTATCACTGTCTCTTTAATTACTTGATTGAGGCGTAGTGCTGGATGTATATATTGACTGTTACATAATCAAAATGGTAATCACTGATGAAGGCAAAACTGCCGAAACTGGTTTGATTCACTACAATTTTTGTAATAAACTTAGGTATCACTCTTGGTGCTGGCCTCCTTTTTTCGGATTTGAAGTTTGCTTTTTGGCCAGTTGCACCTGCCTTATGTGTACGTATAATGCTAGGATAGCACAGCCTGTCTACATAAAGAAAGTCACAGACCTGTGTACCATAGCCAGCAGCTTGCTTTTTGTAAGTAATGCTCATGAACAGGTGATTGCCTGTGCACAAATCTGTGACTCAGACTTGCTAATTGCATCCAGAACAGCTGGGTTGGATTTTCATTAGCTGATGGCATGGCAACACAGTGCTGTATTTCAGACCTTCATGTAAGCCTTGGTCCTTTTCCTGGCCTGTGAGAAGGACATTATCGAGGTGTGGGGACTACAGCATCACAGAGGGTAGGTAGAAATACTGTCCACATTTTGGAGTTATGTGGTATGCCCACAGTGTTGCATGCTATTTTTGGCCATTGTGAACAGACTTTCTATTATGTGGCAATTTACTGTTTAACAATGTCGGTTGAGGTCAGTAAGCAGACAGATAGATGTAAGTGTCATACGTCATTTGCATAAGAATATGCATGCTGCTGCAATAGCTGCTGGTCTATCAGCTGTGTATGTTTGTAGGGGAAGACTTTGACACATGTCCCTGTCACTTGACCATCCCCCACACCTTTATGTATGGGTGTTGTGTGGATTCCTGTTCTAGGTGTTTGGGAGGTATAGTAGGTCTGTAGCAGGTAGCTGAACATACTTATGCATATGTTGTAGATTGCAGCTGCTGCATTCTAGCCCAGGAGTCATCCTGGGGATTGTGATCACATTGGGAGGCAACAAGCTGTATATGTGAGTGAGGAAGCAGTGTCAGCTCTGTTGTCACAGCATAGCCAGGGTGAGGGTACCCATAACAGTCCAGGTGAGGCGTGTGCCTCTGGTACATATGTTATGTAATAGTGCCATCCAGACAGTGGTAGGTGACATTTAAGACACCTATACATATTTGTGAAGTGTGTCCCAACCAACAAGCTTTTGACATGCTTATATGGGTGACAGTGACTGCAGCAGCAGCAACCAGTTCTGCTTAAAATTGCATGGCCCAGTCATTTAATTGTTTCGACAGCCTAGTACTTGACATGCAACATACTGGAATGGAAGTCAGGACTGCGGGTGGAAAAATGTTAAGCATGCTAGGAATGTAACAGATTGAGCAACTGAGTCAGTACTATAGCAGGTGTATTTGCAAGACATATGTGCATGCATGCAGTCTGTTACACAGGATTGGCATGAACATGTATGATCAGATGGGTATGACTTGTGACACTGAACTGTCTGCCATGATTCTCTAATCTCAATGTGTACTGACTTGCCAGTACATCAGCACACAGCATAGGTTGTGTGACAACCATGCCAAACATAGGTGGCACAACTGTGGACATTCCACAATAGTTTGTGCAGTTGTCAGCTCTACCTGATATCCTAAGCTTCACGTACATTCATCAACTTGCATTTGGCTGTGTACTAGCTTGGTGTCTGTATCACAGTCCCAAGTACGCTGTAATTTTTCCCAGTATATGTGCAAGCAGTGTGTCACTGGAAATAAGGATATGTTTATGGAAACACCTGTTCTACTTCAGAGCTGAGTGATCTAGTGGGCTAATGCACTGTTCTGTAGTTGACAGTGAGTTAGGTTTGAGATTTGGGAGGGGTGATATTTTTGCTGATGTGCATTACTGGCAATCAGGTTATGTTTACGGAAAAAGCTGCTAACTCTCAGAGCTGAGTGGCCTAGTGGGCTAATGCACTGTGCTGTAATTAACAGGGTCCTGGTTTTGAGACCTGGGAGGGCTGAAGTTTTTCTGATGTGCATCACTGATACTCAGGATAAGTTTATCAAAACACCTTTTATTCTTCAATGCTGAGTGGCCTAGTGGGCTAATGTGCTATGCTCTACTTGACAGGGTCATGGGTTCAATGCTTGGTAAGGGTGATAATTTTGCTGATGCGAAGAACAGTGTCAGAAAGACAGAATATGTCTAAAGCAGTTTTAAGTAGCTTTATGTGGGTTTGCACAGGTTTGCGTGCCATGCTGCAATGCGATGAGGGTCTTACCTCCACTTAAACCTGCGCTATTTCAAAAAAAAAAAAAAGAAAAGAAAAGAAAAAAGGGGTGATAGGAAAGTGGTGAAATGGGGCAAACAGGGGGAAAAACAATGTGAAAGGCAGGTAGGGATGTGCAGGACATGTGTAGGAAAGAACTATAGCTTTCCATTTCTTGTACAGCAACAGCTGTGCAGGGTGTGGACAATTTGGAATTTTGAGCCTCACATCTCAGAGGGAGGGGTGCGGGTGATATAACTTTGTTAATTAATTGCTATAATGATTGATTGGAGCTATGTAAGTGTGGGAGAAATGGAGAGCTATGTATACAGAGATATTTGTTTTGTGGGACAGATGCCCATTTTTTTTAAGGAGAGAGTGGAATGTTGGGGAAGGGATATATGTACATGTGAGGAGGCATGTTGGGTAGGAGGGATAGTATCTGCAAACAAATAAGACAGACAAGACAGTGGACAGGGGTGTTACATGACACATGAGGGGGGTAAACACCTTGGGCAGGGAGGATATTGTAGAATCAGAGAACCAAGTGCCCCAGACAACAGCAGTGGGACTGAGTTCCCACCCATTAGCAGACACCACTGCTCCTTCATGGCCCCAAAGGTGGCTGTGCTGGGGGCTGGGCACGAGGGCCAGCCTGTCACTCCAGGTTGGCCAGTCTGCCCTTAATCTGGTGCAGTAGATTATCCAAATCACACTGGACAATCCTGCACACCATCCTTGGTAGCTATCACTGGGTGACCTCTCGCTCCGCACCAGCTCCTAGGGGGATGGGCCCCATCCCCTGAGGTGGTTTCACCCATAGGTGGTGCAGGACCGGTGGAGGGGCAGCTCCAGGTTGGGTCCCAGATGTGCTGGGACCTGGTGCCACAGCCGTTTGAGGTAGGGTAGGTGGATCCACGGGAACAGGCCTACCCAGTAGAGCTATGGTGTTAAGATTTTTTGAAGTGTATAGGTTAGTAATGAAGAGAACATATTGTTAGTTGTAACAGCATGCAGAACAAATCACATAACCCACTAACATAACATGCCATAGCATATAAAACACAACAATAATTGGGATAATAGTCAGTATTGTAACAGCATGCCAGTAACAGTTATAGCATAAGGCCAACAACATAGGTAATTCAACAAGGTATGTTAGTATGCAACCATTGTAAAACATAACAATAATAAAACACAAGGCCCAACTTAATATTTTGTGACCAACATATATCAAAAGTAAACCATACCCGATATGTAAGAATAATAAATTATGATGCAGATAAGGGGTGGGGGGAGAGAGAAAATCATGTCATTGCTACCAGTATAGGCTATATTGTTTGCAACAGAACTCTTCTATACTCTACAGGTCTGCCCATACTTTATGTATACAAGTGCCCTACAGCTTTCTGTAGCACCTACATACCTCTCAAGCTATCCACATGGGACAGTATGGACCAAGCTGTAACACCTACAGGTACACAACTACAGAGACTATTGCATGTTAGGGGAACACATGTGACTACCAAGGAGTACTGTGGACTGATGTAGTGTGACTGTGCTATTCAGATAAATCAAGTGGCTGTTAAATCTGTGACCCAGGGATTTGGCAATAGTGATCACAGTCCATGACAGTGTGACACTTGAGAGACATGTATCGTACACAGTACAGAGTGTTTATGCTTATCATGCCGTCCTTGGCAGGCATGGAGTTAGACTATCAGCAGACATTCACAGACACACCAGGCATACAGCCGTACCAAGATTACACAGTCTTATTTGTTTTAGTAACTTCTATTAGTATTATACTTGTTGACTTTTCATTTACTGCTGTCCTATTACCTTGCTGAGCATTGCTGTTAAGACTCTAGTACTTCTGGGCATACAAATTAGTAACCTATTTGAACAGATACTACACCCATTTATTTATTAAGTTGTCTCTAGCGCTTCGGCTTATGCCTTCAAAGGAGAATACTAACAAAAGCAACATAGCGCATATTTATACCGTAAAAACATCAATTAAACAATGAAATGTTCAATTAACCAATCATTCCATTAATTATAAAAAAACTTTCCAATTACATTCTACATTAATACCACCAGGGGCCATAGTACCATATTTCAATATAAAAAGTGTTTCTTTATATAAAAGTTTCTTTTTTATATTTTCATCCTTTTGAGCAATAGGAATGTGTTCTAAAACAGTAGCCAATGTACCATTTGGATTACTATTATGATGGCTTTTAAAATGCATTGCAAGCGGACTTTCCACTCTTTCATTTTTGATATCCCTCACATGTTCTTGCAGCCTTGTCTTAAAAGCACGCTTACTTTCCCCCACATAAAACATTCCACATGGACATCTTAATGCATATACAATTCTTTCTGTATTGCATGAAAATTTCCCTGTAGGTTTAACATTTCTGCCATTTATATTCTGAAATGTTTTGCTTATATATTGGCATGAAATACACCTTCCACATGGATAGGCCCCCATTAAATTCACATTTATATTCAAACTAATTGTTGCGGTAAGAAATCTAGCATGAACCAACATATCTTTTAGATTTTTGCCTCTTTTAAATAAATTTACATTTTTTCAAAAATATCCATTAAATCTCTATATTTAAATAGAGAGGTCCAATAAAATTGGATTATCTGCCTCACCTCTTCTGACAATAAATCATAAGTCATTGCCATGTAAACTTTTCTTAAATGTTTTAATTTTTGATTTTCATCATAATATTTGTTATAGTTCTTACCAACCTTACATATACCCCTTTTTCTGACCTTATTTAGAGAAAATAACACTTCTGCAACATTATATCCCCTTTTAATAAATAACTGTGATGTCTTTTCAAGTTCCTTATCAATTTCAATTGTATTGTTACATAATCTTCTTACTCTCATAAATTCACGATATGGTAAAGATTTCAGTAAATGTGGGGGATGGAAACTATGTCCATCTAAAAAATGTAGACCCTCCTCAAATTTATGGAATACTTTAGTAACAATTTTTCCATCCTTGCCTCCTTCAAGACTAATGTCCAAAAAATCCACTTTATTACCTAACTGAAAACCATCACATTTTAAATAAATCTCATTCTTCTGTAGGTCATGCATAACATTATTAACTTCTTTCTTTTCTTTTCTTTTACGGTATAAATATGCGCTATGTTGCTTTTGTTAGTATTCTCCTTTGAAGGCGTAAGCAGAAGCGCTAGAGACAACTGAATAAATCTGTGGTGGATCCTGATTTTTGTCGTTATATTTGTTTTTTCTTATTTTTTTCAGTTGTATATTACAACCATTTATTTACCTGTTATTCCTGTGTGGAGAACATCTGTTATCAATACAGAACAGTTTCTATTAACATTTAGTAGTACTTGTCCCTGGATTCGAATCCTGGTCTGTGTGTGAAAAAATATATATCATATCTAATGTTTATCATGCTGAGCTACTGAGCCTTGGCTGAATATTGATTGACTAATATATGCCTAGAGCTCACCTGGTAACAAATTGTGACCTGGTAATATAGGTAGAGTGTCATACAAGACTGCAGTGACACTTTGAACACACATGCATAAGATTCATGCATGACAGAGATAGTAGGTGAGGTGTGTATTAATAGTTGGAATGCAGATGTACACATTTAACCCCTAGTGGATGGGAATATTTGTGATGTGTATAGACCATATTGCAGTACTGGGTTGCCTATCTGACCCATATACAGTTGAAGATGGTATATTTGCAGTCTACAGCTATTACAGTTTCATACTTGCCTGCAGCCAAGTAACTAAGTTCAGGAATGCATAGAGCTGAAATGCAATGGTTAACACAAAACAGTCCTGAGATAAACACACTATTATACCTTAGCCGTTACTATTCTAGGTTCAGATCTTATTGCAGAACAAATATCATACTGCATTTTATCTTGTAGTACAGCTCCATGACTATACTTGAGCAAAACGGTTCTTTATCAGCTAACCTTCAGTCACTTCATGCTATTAATCCCATGTTTACTTCACATCACTTGTAATACTCGATTTCTTGACCAACAGCCTAAAATACACACAATAGTTGGTACAACACAACTTTATTAGGGGTGAAATGAAACCATGATTGGTATATATCTAACAGTCTTTATTGAAGAACACTTTAAATAATGCAGGATTTGAAAGACTGTTGCTATCCCACAATGCATGCAGTACTAACTGTATTTATTTAACAATTCTGAATGCAGTTGTACTTTATTTCCCTAAAATTATGAATGCAGTTGATTTATTCCCTTAATATTATGACTGTATTTGTACTTTATTACCATGACATTATTATTAATACAGTATAAACTTTTATTTCATTAACATTATTAATGAAGTAGTACATTTCTTTCCTTAATATTAGCAGGTTTCATGCTTTCATCTATATTGAACTGTACCTGGCATTACTCACTTATATCACTCCAGGTCTATGACCACATTCACTGCAGTACACTCAAAACAGAATATACCTACTGGCAGTTACTACTGAACTCTTTCTTATTTATATTACTATACATTGCAAGATATAGCTGTGCTCACCACAGTCTTGGCACAACTTGGCCAGGCACCCTGCATGGGCTTCCAGGTTGCAAGCTCTCTCCTCTTCAGCTGTGGGGAGAGAATAACACTATTATGCATACGTGTCTATCACATATTCATACCAGAATTTTGCAAAACAATCTTACAATACTTATAAACTTGTGGAGCATTGTCCACCTGATCTTGGATCCATGTGGCCAAGATATCCCACTTCCTATGCTTCAGGTTGTCATAATGGTGATGCACCTGCTGACTTGTGTGGAGGATACCAGTTGTACTAGTGAGGTTACATGCATGCTTGTCCCAGGCCTCTGCCTTGTACTCCAATCCCTGGAAATGGTCCTGCAGCAACTGGCTGTCATGTTTTTAAACAAGGAGTCCATGACCCTGGACTCCAAAATGCCCCACCTCTGTGCCCAGAAGTGCACACCCTCTCTAACTCCTGCCATAGTTCCTGCATAAGTCAAACTCCAGCAGGTTCTGGCTGTATTCCCACCTGTTCAACTTAAAGCTGTTTTTCTGCCCTTTGCCGCCACTGGGCCATTTTTAAAAATGCAGCACTCTGCTTAGCAATGCACAAACCCACTGAGCTCAGCTGAGCAGTGCTTAAATTTGCAATGCTTAGTGGTGCACAAACCAGCATAGCTGAGCTGAGGACTGCTTCAACTGGGATTGCTTAGCAATGCCCATCCAGTTAAGTCGAGCTGCATGTTTTTAAGCACTGCTGAAATGGGTCCTGTTTAAACACTGCTTAGCTTGGCTTAGCAGTGCTTACCAGATCTTAGCTAAGGGCAAACCATATTTAAAAAATAAATAAATAAAATAAACCAAAATAAAATAAGACTAAAATTTAAGTATTTGTTCATTGCTACTACTTTATTATTATGTGTATGTATTGCACTTCTATATTTCCTGACCTTCTGCATTTTAAGTTTTTTTTTATCTTGGAGTGTGTATTTTAGGTATTGTGGACCTGTGTGTAACTGGATCTTTTCTCCTCAGGTATCCATTGATAATGGGATTCTGGCCCAGTGGGACTAAACCGGTTAACATATGTCATGACATATATCAATAAAATAAAAAAATAATTTGCATTAGATTAAACTCAGTACTGGAAGAAAACACTTTTATTAAAATAACAAACAAATAACATAGATGAGCGCTTTTGCAACACAGTTGCCTCTTCAGATCTAATGCCTCATATAGAACACACATCATTTATACTAAAACAAGTTAAAACAATTAACTCAAAGCCAGTCAGGGCTTCAAAGCCCTAGATCCCAGTGCTGGATTTAAAGGGACATTACCATTCAGTCCATACCTCTATTTGCAGCAAGTGTATAGATCCATTTAACCTCTGAACATTCAATGTAAGTCTTAACATCCCCTCCTCTTACAGAGACCTTACATCTCTCTAAAACCATAAATTTGAAGGTATGTGAACCTCCTTCCTTAGCAACATGCCTAGTTAGTGCATTCTTAATATCACATTTACTAATTGCATAGATGTGTTCCTTTATGTGATTACTAAAACATCTAGTGGCCATATCAACATAATATGAAGCACACAGATCACATACACCTAAATATACCAAATTGTTGGTATGACAATCAGCAGACAGCTCTAACACAAGCAGTCATCCACTCAAGGGATGTGTAAAAGAATTATCAGTCCTAATATAGATGCAAGCATTACATGCCTCACACGGATATGTCCCAGCATGTCTATCCCTAGCTGCTTCTATACTTAACTTATCAGAAGCAACAGGTTTATAACAAAGCAGCCTCTTAAAAGATGTATTATTCTTGAAAACAAACCGGGGTTCACCATCTAAAATGTCTCTATTCTAAGATTCCGAAAACAGAATTTTCCAGTGCTTTCTAATGATCTCACATACAGAGTTAACATCAGTTGAGTATGTAATAAACATCCTAAGATGACTACACCCAGAGCCCTCATCACTCACCATCGTATCAATCACATCAAAATATTGTCTAGCTCTATCATGCCTATGAGCGACATCATTCTGTATTCGTATAATATCTAAATCAGTGCACCCCAGGTGCTTGTACTCATTAGTCAGAACATCAAAGGAGGTGTGCATGTCACTGTCCCTAAGTTGCAACCTTGCTGTCCTAAAAACCGGTAATGCATACATCTAGATAGCCAATGATGTCACTAGATTGACTGTATGTGAACCTAAGAAAACCTGTGTTGCCTTCTAAGTACCTAACAAACGAGGCAAGTTCATCTGCTCTATCAGCCCAAGCAAAAAACACATCATCTGTAAATCAGTTATAATACAAAATCTTATCCAAAAAAGGGTTACAAGTGTTCAAAACGTATGAAGCTTCCCAGTAGGCGAGCACCAAGTTAGCATAACTATTTGCACACATGGTGACCATGACAATGCCTACTTTCTGAATAAAACATCTATTATCAAACATAAAAACATTATTGGTCAGTATAGGTTCACATACAATCAATCTAATGGGAGCAGGTTAAATAGAACTTTGTTTAAGAAGTCGTGTAATGTGAACAATAAATTGCATGCTCGTAGCATACATCCAAAAAGGATGAAGATGAATGTCATGAAGGGTTGGTCTTTTAGAACAGCAAGGTTGCATACTAGGGCAGTGACATGCACACCTCCTTTGATGTTCTGACTAATGAGTACAAGCAATGGGGGTGCACTGATTTAGATATTGCATGAATACAGAATGATGTTATCTCTCATAAGCATGATAGAACTAGACCGTATTTTGATGTGATTGATACGATGGTGAGTGATGAGGGCTCTGGGTGTAGTCATCTTAGGATGTCTATTACATACTCGACTGATGTTAACTCTGTAAGTGAGATCATTAGAAAGCACTGGAAAATTCTGTTGTCAGACCCTAAGTACAGAGACATTTTAAATGGTGAACCCTGGTTTGTTTTCAAGAATAATACATCTTTTAAGAGGCTGCTTTGTTATAAACCTGTTGCTTCTGATAAGTTAAGTATAGAAGCAGCTAGGGATAGACGTGTTGGGACATATCCGTGTGGGGCGTGTAATGTTTGCAGCTATATTAGGAATGATAATTCCTTTACAAATCCCTTGAGTGGATGGCTGTTTGTGTTTGAGCTGTCTGCTGATTGTAATACCAACAATTTGGTATATTTAGGTGTGTGTGATCGGCCTGCTTCATATTATGTTGGTATTACCACTAGATGTTTTAGAGATCACATAAAGGAACACATCTATGCAATTAGTAAATGTGATATTAAGAATGCACTAGCTAGGCATGTTGTTAAGGAAGGAGGTTCACATACCTTCAAATGTATGGTTTTAGAGAGATGTAAGGTCTCTGTAAGAGGAGGGGATGTTAAGACTTACATTGAATGTTCAGAGGTTAAATGGATCTATACACTTGCTGCAAACAGGGGTATGGGGCTAAATGGCAACGTCCCTTTAAAACCAGCACTGAGATCTAGGGCTTTGAAGCCCTGACTGGCTTTGAGTTAATTGTTTTAACTTGTTTTATTCTGTATGAGGCATTAGCTCTGAAGAAGCAACTGTGTTGCAAAAGCGATCATCTCTGTTATTTGTTTGTTATTTTAATAAAAGTTTTATTGCCAGTACTGAGTTTTATTTAATACAATTTTGCTTACTTTGTCTCAGTCAGTTTGCTTCAAATCCTTATTTTTATTATATTTGATAAAAAATTAATTTATAAAATGTTGCTATCAGATGTAAAAACTGAATATCTTGTCTGTGTATAACCATGTACTTACTGCACACAGGGCCATGATTCTAACCATTCAGCTACACGGATATGATGACTCCACCTATACATTTCTATTTAGCTCTCAGCTACATTTAAGCACTTCTGAGCACTGCACCATGTTGGTCAAACATACTCAGCTATGCTTAAAAAATATGCTTTGATGTTAAAATTAATAGTATCCAGTTTCGATTTTCAGATGTCACATGTCCATTGCTAAGTGCTGCACCATGCCATGCAAACACAAAAAAAAAAAAGGAAATATTTTACTTTTATATTTCAGTGCTATTCAGAATTTTAACAGTGCAGGGGGTGTGTTACTTATCTCTGGACATTGTAATACACCCCTACACTGATTCTGTAACCATGTTACATGACTCTGTCTCAGTAGCATGCCTTCATTAATATGCAAAGTGCACTCCCGAGGGGGAGCCACAGACATGGCCACAGTACACTCCGTGTAGGATTTCCACTATTCCTGCACAAAGCTTGTTAAATCCCCACCATAATGTTTGCTTTCTGCACTAAGCTAGAATGCTAAAATTTCAATAAAAAATGTCAGATAAAATAAAACTAAAATTAATACAAAAAGAAAAAAGAAACAAACATTGCAAGTACATAGCCCCCCCCCCTCAAATTTTCTCCCACAGCAGTATGTTTTGGCAGTTTTCTTTTATAACTAGTGCAGAACTTTGTTGGCTATTGGCAGTATTGCTTCATGTATGCAGTGGTGCTGACTTTTGCATGGTTCTACTAATCTGTGTTTGGGCAGAATTGCTCTTCTTTGCACTTTTGCTTGTAGTTCAACATTTTTTTCATAGTGATTTTTGTTTTTTGCATTGTATTGGTATTTAATTGTCATGCCCTCTTTTTGTTGGCATTTTATTATAAATTGATACAATTTTCCAGGAGTATAGATAGCATTACAGGGTTTGACTCACCTTCATGCCTCTGTGTTATAGTTTATTCCATCCATGCAAACCCACTTTTCCCATTTTTGCACATTGCGTAGGGGTGCCACTTCAACAGTAACAATCATCTGTAGCCACGTTTCACACTATCAGGTGGCTAGCCCTGCCATGGTTGTTCCTGCATACCATGCACTCGCACACATACTCACACCTATGGTCAGTTTGGAGTGTCCAATCCCCAACTGTATGTCTTTGGAATGTGGGAGGAAACTGGACCACCTGGACAACAAGAGAGGGAATGCAGATTCTGCACAGAAGGCACCCCAGCTGAGAATCGAACCGGAGATCTTATTGCTGATTTTATACTGCATTACTAGAAAGGGGTGGGATAGTGTTTTCTTTGTTTTCACTTTCTTGTATTTGATTGGATTAGACAAATGGTTTTCATATTAAAACTGGTGATTTGGAGGCAAAGCTCCTTTACATTCTGGGAGGTGAGGAACAACATTTTTGTATCAATTACCTTTGAATTTATAGAGCATTTCTTTTGCCAGTCTGTTGTGATTCAGTGTGCTTTGTTATTAGTTCTTAGTTTTGCTTGGCTGATATTTGCATTTGTTCTGTTTTAGTAGCTCAGGTTTTAAAACATATTTATGATCTGCAATTTGTATTTGCATTGCTAAGTAGGTAGGAAATTAATAATAGGTGATCAATTTATGAGATGAATTCACTTGCCATACAGAAGCACAACAAAGTTAGGCAATAGCAGTCCGACATATTAAACATTTTACCATTCTTAAACTGGAGTTTTTCTGTACAGGGCTGAATTTTCACTCATTAAAAGACTCCAAACCAGTTACAAGTGGTGTCACACAAGGCTCAGTCCTGGGACCTCTCTTGTTCGGTATATATTTCTCGGAGGTACAGGCCAACACAGAAGGACTGTGGCTGACCAAGTTCGCAGATGACTGCAAACTGGGTGCCATAATCAACTCTCCAGCCAACATAAGCATCCTACAAAAGGGCCTCATAGAAACAGACAACTGGTTCCAGAGCCATGGCCTCAAGCTAAACGCCAAAAAGTGTATAGTCATCCCCTTTGGCAAAAACAAAGTGCCCACAAATTAACACATAGATGGTAATCCATTAAGTACGGAAGAAGTAATTAGCGACCTGGGAACCCAAGTTGATAGCAATCTCTCATTTGAAAACCACGTGGCCAAAGTGGTTAGAAAATCATTTTATATAGCCCACCTAATCATGAAGGGATTCACATCTAGATCAGGGGAGGTCATCGTGCTTCTTTACTCATCCCTCATCAGGCCCATAATTGAGTACAATGCCCCTTTTGGGATGTACCTTACCAGACACCTGCAGCAACTGGAAAGACCCCAAAAGTACCTCACCAAGAGGATCAAAGGGCTCAAACAGATGCCATATGCTGCCCGGTTAAAGAAACTCCAGCTCTACTCAGTGGCATACCGCCTGCTCAGAGGTGATCTGTGCCTGACGTATAAAGCCATGTCCAACCCGGAATTAATGGACATGCTGCATCTCAGAAAATCCAAATCCCATCGAGCTACGTGCTTGAGAGACTTGAACCTCAGCACTGAAATAAATAGGACATGCTGGAGGGACAGATTCATAACCCAGAGGCTCCCTTCACTCTGGAATAAAATCCCAGTCCAGGTTAGGCAGAGTCCCTCATTGACTCTCTTCAATAGGAATCTTGATGAGTGGATGGGAGATCATAGATTTACTCTGGGTATCACTTCTGTGTCACTGTTAGACAGATGCACCGTATACTAACCTCGAAAAAGGGCATATCAAAATTCATTTTAAAATGGGTGGCGAAAGCCAAACACACTCTGGCCAGGCTTGTAAATGCCCTAGGGCAGATAGCCTAGTATGAACCTATGAACCTATGAACCTAAAAACATACATATAGGACTATCCCTCTGGGTAAATTTATCTATCTATGTATCTATATCTATCTATCTATCTATCTATCTATCTATCTATCTATCTATCTATCTATCTATTTGTTTATCTCTCTATCTATATCTATATTTATCTAGATATATATATATATATATATATATATATATATATATATATATATATATATATATATATATATATATATATACGCACACACACTCACACACATATTATGCACCGTGTTACCTCTAACATGAGGTACTTCCACTGCCAGTTCTTTATACTCCCATTTTTGGCAGTCCCTCACATGTGACGGCCCTCTGACTCCACTGTGATTAGGTCTATATTATAATATCAAATTTTATAAAATTCGAATGTTATAATATCGAACCAGTTTTGTCAAACGCTGAAAACAGCGAAGGTGCAGGGCACCAAATTCTTTCCCAGGGAAAGAATTCAGTGGGCCATTGCTGTAGCTTCACTGTTTTCAGCGTTCGATATGTTTGAGCGTTACAGGTCAGGTTCAGGTAAGTGTGCGATTGTGTGTAGGTTAGGGTTAGGGGGCAGGTCAGGTGATTTAGGCAGCGGGTCAGGTAAGTGTGCAGTTGTGTGTAGGTTAGGGTTACTGAGCGGGTTAGGTGAGTTAGGGTTAGGGCGCGGGTGAAGTGAGTGTGCGATATTGACGGACCTTAGGCTTAGGGTCGGGTTAAGGTAACTGGATAGCTAGTAGTGTATGTAAACTTTAGTTTAGGTTTAGGTGTAAGATTTTAAGTGTATGTGTGTGGGTTGCTGTTTTTTGTGTGTGTTTGTGTTGTGTGTATGTTTTTTGGAATAGTGATTTTTTTTCCCAGGGAAAAAAATCGCTATTCTGACTGTTCAATGATTGCGGATTTCGATGTTTAGGGTTCTATATTATAACATTCAATCTTTGTAGTTTTTAATGTTATAATATAGACCCCTGTGATCTGCATCAGGAGCATTTCATAGGCTCATAGGTTCATAGGTATGTACTAGGCTATTGGCCTTTGGCCACCCAAAAAAATTATTTTCCTGTGCCCCTGCTGAGCAGAGCCACAGAAGTGATCCCCGGGATGAATTTCCTATCTCCCTTCCAATCATCAAGATTCTTCTTGAAGATTTCTAATGAGGAGCTTTGTTTGATATAGATAGGTAGTTTTTTTCAGAGTATGGGAAGTCTCTGGGACAGGAATCTATCATTCCAGCATGTTCTGTTTATTGTGGTGAAAAGGATTAGGTCCCTAGAGCATGTAGCTCGGAGGGATTGGGACTTCTTTAAGTGGAGCATGTCCAACAGCTCTGGGTTTGACATAGATTTGTATGTTAGGCAGAGATCGCCTCTGAGTAGGCGATATGCGACAGGGTTAAGCTGGAGTTTTTTGAGACGGTCTGCATAGGGTATCTGTTTGAGGACAGCAATCCTCTTTCTGAGGTATTTCTACGGCCTTTCCAGTTGTAGATGTCTTGTGATGTACATACCAAAAGGGGCATTGTACTCTATAATGGGTCTAATTAGTGAAAGTAGAGGGTAACAATGACCTCTTTTTTTTTCTGGATGAGAAGCCTTTTGTGATGAGGTGTGCCATGTAGAAGGATTCTTGACTACTGTGGCGATGTGATTATCAAAGGAGAGACTACTGTCCACCTGTGTCCCAAGGTCTCTTATCGCACTTTCAGTGTTAAGTAGACTTAGACTACCGCCTATGTGGTAGTTCATGGGTACAAAGTTTTTACCAAAAGAGATGACAATGCACTTTTTGGCATTGAGCTTGAGGCCATGGCTTTGACACCAGGCATCTGTCTCAGCGAGGCCCTTTTGTAGGATGTCCACATCGGTAGGAGTTTTGATTATGTTTCCTAGTTTGCAGTCATCTGTGAACTTCGTTCGCCAAAGACCTTCTGTGTTAGCCTGTACTTCAGAGAAGTAGATACCAAACAGGAGAGGACCCAGAACTGAACCCTGTGGTACTCCACTTGTCACTGGTCTGAAGTTGGATTTGGAGTCTGCTACTTTCACAGTGTGGGTTCTGTCAGTGAGCCAGTTGGCTACCCATCTTGTGACATATGGATTTATACCTAGTTTAATGAGTTTATCTATAATTCCAGAGTGGGGAATGCTGTCAAAAGCCTTGGCAGAATCTAGATATGCTGTGTGAACCACCTTACCCTCATCTACGGCTTTGGTGACTGCTTCAAAGAAGTCTATCAGGTTTAGGAGACATGATCTTCCTTTTACACACCTGAACTGGGTGGGTTCCAGAGTTTGGAGATTACCAATGTCATTGTTCATAAGTTCCATGATGATGTGTTCCATAGCCTTGCAGACCAGGCTCATTAGGCTAATGGGGCGGTAGTTCCTGGGGTCTGTGGTGACTCCCCCTTTGTGGAGTGGGATAACTGTCACTGTGCACCATTCAGTGGGCACAAAGCCTGAGGTGAGGCTATGATTGAACATGGTACTTAGGTTGGGTGCCAGTTTGTTCTGTAGCTCATGTAGAATGCACCCTGGGATGTTGTCAGGTCCCATGGATACTGTGTTCTTGGCTTTGAAGAGTGTGTTTTTTACCTATGCAGCCGTGATTACAGGAACTTTGCATTCTTCCGGTATAGAAATGGGCCCTTTAGGGGATGAGAGGGGGGTAAAGTTAGCACTGAACCTATCTGCCAGGATGTTGGCAATATCAGTTGGTTCTGTATATTTAGTGCCATTGTGCTGTAACTCAGAGCAGAACTCAGTGTTGCCATTGAGATTCTTGACATAGGTTCATAGGTTCATAGGTTCATAGGTTTATACTAGGCTATCTGCCCTAAGGCATTTATAAACCTAGCCCAAAGTTTTGTGGCTTACGCCACCCCTTATGTTAAAAAATACTGTGCCCATTAGTTTGTTGTGCCTCTGTCCAGCAGTGACACAGCGATGATTCCCGGGGTAAACCTATGATCTCCCATCCACCAGTCAAGATTTCTCTTGAACAGAGCCAGCGAGGTGCTCTGCCTCACATGGACCGGGATTTTATTCCACAGCATAGGGAGTCTCTGGGTGACAAATCTATCCCTCCAGCATGTCCTATTTATATCCGTGCTAAGGTTTAAGTCGCTTGCTCCAGTGGATCTGGTAGATTTGGATTTTATGAGGTGGAGCATGTCCATTAATTCCGGGTTGGACATGGCCTTGTATGTCAGGCACAGGTCACCTCTGAGCAGGTGGTATGCGACTGAATAGAGCTGGAGTTTCTTCAGTCTGGCAGCATATGACAGATTTTGGAGTCCCTTTATCCTTTTGGTGAGGAACTTTTGGGGTCTCTCCAATTGCTGCAGGTGTCGGGTGAGATACATCCCGAATGGGGCATTGTACTCGATCATTGGTCTGATAAGTGAAGAGTACAGGGGAACAATGACCTCACTTGATCTGGATGTGAATCCCTTCATGATCAGGTGGGCAATGTAGAAGGTCTTTCTAACCACTTTAGCAATGTGAGTGTCAAAAGAAAGGCCACTGTCAACCTGGGTCCCCAGGTCCCTGATAACCTCTTCTGTGCTTAATGGATTGCCCCCTATATGGTAGCTTGGGGTTACCTTGTTTTTCCCGAAGGGTATGACTATACATTTTTTGGCATTTAACTTCAGGCCATGGCTCTGGCACCAGCTATCAGTTTCCGTGAGACCCCTCTGATGGATATCCGTGTCCGATGTACATTCCACTATGGTGCCCAGTTTGCAGTCATCTGCAAACTTTGTCAGCCATAGTCCTCCTATGTTTGCCTGGACTTCTGAGAAGTAGATGCCGAACAACAGGGGGCCAAGGACTGAGCCCTGTGGGACACCACTTGTGACCGGCTTGGAGTCTGACATGGCGCCAGCAACTCTAACCCTGTGGGTTCTGTCCTTTAGCCAGTTTGCAACCCATCTTGTGACATATGGGTTTACATTTAAGCTGGTAAGTTTCTCTATAATACCCGAGTGGGGTATTGTGTCGAAAGCTTTTGCAAGGTCAAGGTAGGCTGTATGGACTGCCTTTCCCTCATCAATGGCCTTGGTGACTGTTTCGAAGAAGTCGACCAAGTTCAAAAGGCATGATCTGCCCTTGACAAAGCCAAACTGGGTCGGGTCCAATGTCTGCAAGTCCCCTATGTCTTTGTTTATGAGTTCCATTATGATCCTCTCCATAGCTTTGCAGACCAGGCTTGTTAAGCTTATGGGGTGGTAATTACCAGGGTCCGTAGAGGCACCGCCTTTGTGGAGTGGGACCACAGTTGCCGTACGCCACTCCTTGGGCACGTATGCTGTGGTAAGGCTAAGATTAAACACCTGCCTTATATGCGGGTTTAGTACATAGCTATAGAATGCTTTGTGGTTGTCTTTAGAATCAGTGGCAATTTTGTTTTCGTAACTAGCTTTGGAAGATTTTATGAGGGATCTCAGCTTCTTACT
>NC_056736.1:757970117-757988740 GCF_019279795.1 Protopterus annectens
TCAGAGCATGTGCTTAGATTCATGTAACAGTACTGACACTGGTGTCTGTCCTCAGAGCATGTGCTTAGATTTGTGTAACAGTACTGACACTGGTGTCTATCCTCAGAGCATGTGCCTAGATTTGTGTAACAGTACTGACTCTGGTGTCTGTCCTCAGAGCATGTGCTTAGATTCGTGTAACAGTACTGACACTGGTGTCTATCCTCACAGCATGTGCTTAGACTTGTGTAACAGTACTGACAGCGGTGTCTGTCCTCAGGGCACATGCTTAGATTCATGTAACAGTGCTGATACTGGTGTCTGTCCTCAGAGCATGTGCTTAGGTTTGTGTAACAGTACTGACAGCGGTGTCTGTCCTCAGGGCACATGCTTAGATTCATGTAACAGTACTGATACTGGTGTAGCTTGGGGGCCAGTGCTTTACTCCTGAAAACATTTTGCAGATGAGAGGTTAAAATGATGTCCTCCTGCTTGACGCGTGGGTAGTTCAGATGGATTCTGAAGGTCCAACTGCATTTATTAACAGACAAGAAGAGCAAAAAGGTACTTAACATTTCTGATTATGTTATACAAATGTGTTTGCAGATACTTTTTCTGTCTTGCATTCACTTACATTTCCAGACTTCTCTATTTTTATATTGTTTATTTGCATGAGACAGTTACAGTTCCCTTATTTCTTCTCTTTGACTCATTACTAGTCATTTAGTTTCACCTGCACACTGGTTGCATGCGATGTACTTTATCATCACTTATTAATAAACTATTCATCCACAAATGTCATATTTATATAATTTTCATTTTGTTACACATATAACATTACATGCTTTCATGACAAAATTGTTAGCCTGTGTAGTTTGATTTTTAAGTGCGTTTGACAGTTTCACATTCTTTCTTCCCTCTAACATTCCCTTCTCACTCACCCTTTCCCTTCTTTTCCTGAATCTTCTTGAAAGACTTCCTGAATTCCTCCTCTATCAGCTACATTGATGAGACATTTTGTGGCCCCACAGCCTTGTCTGAAAAAAGTATTTTCACATACCCAGGAGTTGTTCCCTATTATTTGTAGCCTCTTCCTCCTTACATGCAAGTCCTTCCTGTTCATGCTCACCTCTTTATATCTCCTTTATATGGCCTTTTCTACTCATATCTTGCCCTTTGTCTTTTCCGGTCTTTAATGAGACAAGCTCCATATCCTCTAGTCTCTAGTCATTCCTTTTTTTCTGCATCTCACACAGCAGTTTTTGAATTCCTACTGGATTCCTCCCAAAGCAAAACGTTTCTCTCTTTCTTTGTCTCTACCATTGGACACATCATTCCAAATATGTTCCAGTGATATAACCCATTAATAATACTGTATTACCCATGCTTACAGAGTCTATCTCCCTGAGGATACACCTTGAACATTTTGTTTGCTGCTGCAACAGCCCTCTTACTCTGCTCCTGGCAATACAGTCCAGTAACTATCAATTCCCGCAACAACTTTTCCTGCTCTGCTCCCATAAGATTCACCCCCCCACCACTGATACTTCATAGCAGGATTGTTATGACCCCTGTTGATACTTCACAGTAGGTTTGTTATGACCCCCCCCCCCAATACTTCACAGCTACTGTAATAAACCTGCTGCAAAGTATCAACAGGGATAGGCCATAACAAATCTGCTGTGAAATATCAGTGGGGGTCTGTTATGGCCTCCCCTCTACCGATACTTCACAGCAGGTTTGTTCCAGCCTCTCCCCTGCTAATACTTTACAGCAGGTTTGTTATGTTCCCCACTGATATTTCACAGCAGGTTTGTTATGGTATCCCTCTCGCTGATACTTCACAGCAGGTTTGTTATGCCCCCCCCCCCCCCCCGTTGATACTTCACAGCTGGTTTGTCATGCCCCCCGCTGATACATCACAGTAGGTTTGTTATGGCCTAAGTGCAGTAATTTGCATTTGTCTGTACTGAACCCCAACAGTCATCTTTATGTCCACTTAATCAGCCTTTCCAGATCCTTGTGTAGACTCCATCCTCCATCACTGTATCTATCTTTGTGTCATCAGTGCAGAGACTCATCTTATTTCCTCTCTAGAGTATATCTGAAACAAATGTGATGTAGATTAGTGGACTCTAGGTAGACTCATACATTTCTTTACTAGTAACTTTTCATATCACTGAGATCTTCTCTCTTATCATAGCACTCTGTAACTTACTCAGCAACCATACCACAGTCGAGTTTCTTAGTCTCAGCCCTACCACAAAACCTACGATTCTCCCTGAAGCTGCTTATACAGTTCCAAGCCAAATGCTTCCTTAAATTCCCAGTAGTCCACATCTACCAGTACTTCCCAGTTAGTCTCTTCTTTAACCCACTAGGTTATAATGTGGTCAGATTCTACTCCCAGCAAATTCTGATTTTGATGTCTTTTGTTGACTCAGAGACTGTTGCCCTCTAGGACAATCAGTTTCTCCCTCATAGGATCATGGGATTCATAAGCTTACATGAAGCTGTTGTTTAGATAGATCATTTGCTGTCAAGTCTCAAGATCCCATTTCAACAACACCCTGCAATACAAAGTAAATACTACTGAATTTTTTCCCCTTTTAATGATGGTTTGAGTGGCCAGACCAAGAGAGAATTTACAGTTTCCCTCCCATTTTTACAGGATTTTTTTAGCAGAGTCAATGAGATACTTTTTTTTTACATTTAAGGGTAGAGTCTCTTCCATATGAGAGGATCTTTATGAGAGAGAGAGAAAATTCTTGTCAGTAGGTCCTGATTATGGTGTGGTAGACATTTAGTTCCTTTGAATAGGTGTTTAAGGTGTTGTTTGTTTTGGTGAAGTATAGAAGGTCATATAAGATAGGATTCTTCTAGGAAATGTAGGCAAGATGAAAGTCCCCCACAAAAGTCAAAAGAAACAAAAAAAAAATGTGATATTGCTTTAAGGAGGTCTATGTACTACAAAGAAGACATGCCCTTATTTTCTTTGTAGGCAATGCTGTGTTTTTAGTTGAATCATATCTATAGGTAAGTAAATACCAAAAAGGGTATTATATTCTATTGTGGGTCTAATAAGAGGGGAGGAGGAGGGAGTGATGACTTACCTTCACCAAAAAGATAAACCACAGGAATCAGTCTGGATGGAAAAAAGGATTTCCTTTTAACAGTAGATTTGTTATAGTCAAAGGATAAGTCATAGTCAGATAAAGTGTCCTGATCCCTAACAATTGCATCAACTTTCAAAGGGGTGTGATCAATGTGACAGGTGTATGGGCACCCATGTTTTCCAAATGACACTATACTTTATTTCTTAGTATTTAGCCAAAGTCATTGTCCTGGAACTATTTATTTGTACACTTTATATCACCCTGGAGAATTTGGGTGTCAGTTGAAGAGTTTATGATAGCTCCCAATTTGCTCTGTCCACAAATGTGGCCAGCTACAGGCCTTTAACATCAGTCTTAATGTCAGAGCAGTAAATACTGAGAAGAAGACATCCAAGGACCAGTCTCTGAAGATTTGCAACCAGGCATGACACTTTTCAATAAGACTGTGCCCCCTAAACCTAATAGGTTGGGTTCTATCAGGGACCCAGTTTGTTATGCAACAGGTTACATAGAGATTTACATGTAGTTTTATTAGCTTATCATTAATGACAAAATATGGGCTGGCTTCAAAGGTCTAATCAGGCCGAGATAAGCAGTGTGCATTGATTTTTTTTTTTGTAACCACTGCATCATTAGCTTGTTCAAAGAAATCCAGTTAGTTTAGGAACCCAAACTGGCTTGAGTCAAGGGAGTGTAGACTGCTGATATCCTTCTTAGTAAGTTCTATAACAATGTACTCCATTTCCTTATAAATAAGGGCGGTTGGACTTATAGGTCTTTAGTTACCAGGGTTAGGGGTGGGTCCACCATTTCTGACTGGGATGACTACAGCATTTCTCCACCCCTCAGGCACAAATCCACTGGAGGTAATATGTTTAGAAGAGGTGCTGTAAGGCTTTGCTTGGTGCTGACAAGAAAGCAACATGTCACATTTTCTGGACCCCTGAAGCTAGTGTTCTCATCCATGGAGGGTGCTGGTAGAAGATGCTCTTTGGCAATCTGGGGGACATGCTGATATATTTCGAGGGAAGTTGCGTAAAGTTACAGTAAAATTTATCAGCTAATATGTTGACTATGTCCTCAAGAAATGAGTATGCATTGCAGTAATATATTAGCTCAGCATTGTGCTGGGTATTATTTCTATGGATCTTCTTCGTGTTTCACTGTTGCAGTCATCACACTTGGGTTACCTGCCTGCAGGTGGCCCTCAGTCGGCCCGAATAGCAGAGTCTTAGGATTTCTGCGTCGGTTGCTGTCGCTTCTTCCATGATGTCAGGTCATCAGGGGTATAAAATAGGCAGCCAACGCCATTAAATCAACTTTTCTTGCTGAGCGGGAGCCCAAAGCAGAAGCAATTCGTAAGTGCTGGTCAGCCGCTACCTGAAATTTTTGTTTTCAAGTCTGTAATCCTGAAGTCTTCTAAAGCTAAGTACCCCTTTGGGGATCCTTTTTTCTTGCTCTAACTGATGTCAGAAAAAGTTAACAATTGTCTTGCCTGTGGAAAGCAAATACCTCACAGAGATTTTCATTCTTACTGTGTCACCTGTTTAGGCCCAGACCACGACGTCCCTTGCTGTCGGTTTTGTGCCTTAACAGCCGAACCATTCATTGTCGGGCTATCTTTGTTGCTAAATTCTTTCACTCATTCTCTGTATTCTGAAATGGCTTTGATAAACCATTTGACTATGATCTTCCAAAAAAACATAAAGATAAAGACAGAGACAGACCGCATAGGTCCAAAACTGTCGACGACGCTTCCATTAAGCTAGTCGCCTGTCCGCCGGTAACCAGTGAGGTGCCCTTGCAGCCCCTGATTCCCACTTCTACAGATTCACAAGCCTCTGCTGAAACCCATTCGGAGTCCGGTATGCTGTGAGATGCTTTTTTGACTATGGAACCTGCGGATGTCTCTACCTTGGATGGGTCTGGAGCCGCTGTGTAGGCACCAGCTTCTGAGGGTGTATTCCAACCTACTGATGTTCGAATTAATCTGAGAACTTCATTTTTAGCTAAAACTACCAAGTTTCTAAGGCCCAGAGTATGCACTATGCCTAGAAAACCGACGACCAAAGTGCATGCTCAAGCTCCCATGCCACAAAAACAAATGCTTGGAATGGCTGAAGACCTTATTACCCTAATTAAGGGAAGCCAGCCTTCTCCTGCTAGAAGACAAAGAACTGAGTTTCCTCCTGATTCTACAGACCAGGAGTCCAGTGACTGTGATCTTTCAGATTATCAGGACATACCCTTATCAACTTATGAGGATTCAGATGCAGAGGAATCCATTCCCTCTGCCTCCCCTCCAGGGGATTTTCTTTTGGTTAAACCTTGCATACTTTAAGAGAGCATTTCTGCTGGGAATGCCAAGACTACCCTCAGTTCAAAAAGAGACTCAGATAATTTTTAGAGTTGCTTTAGCACAGTCCTCTAGCTATACCCTCTGTCTTGGATGTTGTAGATGATGTTTTTATGGAATCCAGTCTTACTCCAGATACTTTATCCCCAGCCCCTAGTAAACCTGACATGTACTACAGAGTACCTGATTCCCAGAAATTTCTCTTCAAGACTATTACTGCGGATCCTGAGACCATTTCCCAGGGACCTAAAGGTATTAAGGCTACTACAGCCAAAAATCCTACCCCTTTGGACAGGGATTCCAGAGCTTTAGACAGATGGGGTAAGAAGGTATATACCTCTGCAATTCTTGCCATCAGGGCATTGAATTGCCAGTTTCACATGTTGAAGTTACCAGCAGCACACTATGGAACTAATTAAACAAAAAATGGTGTTACTTCCAGATTGTGCAGAAAGCTAATGCATTCTGCAAACCAAGTTAGTAAGCATACTTTGCAGTGTGGCTTCGATGCCCTAGAAGCATCTTGCAGGGCTGAAGTTACTGGGTCTGTATTGAGAAGGCATGCTTGGCTGAAGGAACAAACCTTGCTAGATCATGTCAAATCCAAATTACTAGGCGCTCCTTTAAATAAGGACTGTTTATTTGGCACCAAAGCAAAAGAGGTTCTTAAAAAGATGGAAGAAAGAACAAAATATATGCAAACTGTTAAATAATTCTTACAAATGCAACCGCCTAGATTCAATAGGCATTGGCCTTCTAAAAACTGGTTCTTTCCAGGCCCTTCCAGGCCTCCTCTGACCAAATCCAGGGGAAACAGGCCACCCAGACTACAGTCTCAGGGTATGCAGAGATCTAAACAATGGAGGTCCCCCACCTCTACAACAGGGAGTGGTAAGCCGCCCCTTATGGAAAAAGTTCACAATGACATGTTAATTATCCTGCCCAGCCCTGCCCAATTACTTGTGCCCCTAGGAGGAAAGCTTGCCCTTCATGCAAAAAACTGAATGTCTATTACTCAGGACAGATGGGTCCTAAACATTGTATCCCAGGGGTACAGATTCTACTTCCATACACTGCCAACCCCAAGTGGATTTCCAGACCTACCTCCAAACCAGTGGGCAGAGGCTCAAAAACAGGTACTGTCCCTACTCAGTATCAGAGCTGTTCAACTTGTTCCAGTAGAACAAAGGGGGAAGGGCTTCTACTCCAGACATTTCCTGGTGCCCAGAAAAGAGGGCTCTTGGCACCCAATCCTGGATCTATCAACTCTCAACACCTTTCTGGTGGTCCCAAAATTCAAGATGTTTACCCTGCAACAGCTTCTCCCTATGCTAGCCAAGGATGCCTGGTTAGTAACTCGAGACTTAAAAGAAGCTTATCTGCACATTCGCATAAGGGAGCCATGCAGAAAATATCTATGCTTCAGGGCAGGCTCTATGCACTATCAGTTCTCTGCACTTCCCTTTGGCTTTTCTACTATACCCAGAGTATTCACAAAGTGCCTGGTTCCAGCCATTGCATACTGCAGGTAGAGAAATATCCAAATTTTCCCATACTTGGATGACTGCCTGATTCAGGCAGACATTCAGGAATTGCTACTTCAGCACTTGGCATTTGTAAAAAGCCTTCTCACTTATTTGGGGTATACCATCAATGAAAAGAAATCAAAACTGGTTCCCAGTCAAAAGATTGTATTCCTAGGAGCAAGCTTGGACACAACTTCCCAGATGGTATTTCTCACTTCAGAAAAACAGGTCTATCTGACAAACTACTTCAAACAAATGGCCACCAGAACCCAACTATCTGCAATAAAAATATTACAAGCCCTAGGGTTCATGGCCTCATGTATTCTGCTAATTCCATATGCAAGACTGCATATGAGGAAACTTCAGTGGTACTTGAAAAGTGTTTGGTGCCAACATTCTCAGGACCTGGAAACGATGATTCCAATCATACCTTGTCTAGGGGGTGAGTTCCTTTGGTGGGCAGAAGCATGCAACCATAACAAGGGACTGCTTTTCACTCAACCTCTCACCACCAAAACCCTGACAACAGATGCATCAGACTATGCATGGGGGCTCACATGGCAGGCAAATGCATTCAGGGCCACTAGAGCCTAGCCCAGTTTCTCCTGCACATCAGTCAAAAAGCGATTCCAGCTGTACAGAATGATCTGACAGCCTTCAGATACCTAATCTTTCCAGGACAACTTCTTATAAAAACAGACAACACCACAGTTATGTGGTACATAAACAAGCAGAGGGGAACCCATTCTTACCCACTCTGCAGGTTAGCCATGGCCCTGTGGAACACAGCCTTGAGCAACCAAGTGCATCTACAAGCTCAATTCCTGCCAGGCAAACAAAATTCACTGGCAGATGACTTAAGCAGAAATCTCCTAGACCCACACAAGTGGAAATTGAAGCCCAACGCCTTCAACCTTCTGATCCAGAGATGGGGGATACCAAAGGTGGACCTATTTGCCTCCCTCAAAAAATCACCAGTTGAGCAAATTCTGCACCAGGAACCCTCACAGCAGGGCCTAGAATGTGGATGCCTTATCCTTTCAATGGGAAAACCTCTCAATTTATGCCTTTCCCCCTGTGCCCCTCCTCTCAAAAGTATTACTCAAGATAAAGCAGAACAGGCCAAAGGCAATTCTGATTGCCCCAGACTGGCCTCGCCAGCACTGGTAACAACTCTTGCACAATCTGACAACAGTGCCACCCTGGCACCTTCACCAGCCTCCTACCCTGCTGTCCCAGCAGGAGGGACAGATTTTGCATCCACAGTTGCAATACCTAAACCTTGCAGCCTGGCTTATCCCTTGAATACACCACCAGCAACCCTCAGCAAACAGGTGCTGGACATCATTCTTGAAGCCAAAAGGCCTAGTACTAAAAAAACACATGCTGAAAAGTGGAAAAGATTCTGTTCTTGGAATCAGTCTCAAGAGAAGGACCCATAAGCGCCCTCCTTACCTCTAATCATGGATTACCTAGCAATGCTTCTCCACAGAGGCCTATCCTTCTTCTCCATTAAGATTCATGCCTCTGCCATCTCAGCTCATTATAATATTGAGCCACCTCTTTTTTCTCACCCTCTCATCAAACAGTTCCTGAGAGGGACGAATAACTTAAGGCCCCCTAGGCGAGCTCACACCCCTGCTTGGGACTGCAACTTTGTACTGGAAAAGCTCATGCTTCCCCTTTTTTAACCTGCAGCTTTAGCAGAATTAAAATTCCACTCTCAGAAAACAGTTGTGCTTTTAGCCATAACTTCAGCAAGAAGCGTGTCTGAATTACATGCACTAATGGCCAGGGAATCCTTCATTATTTTCCATGCTGACAGGGTTTCCCTCAGGACTAACCCATTCTTTATGCCTAAGGTGGTGTCCAGTGTGGCTCTAAAGCAATCCATCCATTTGCACACCTTCTTTCCTAACTCTCAGAATAAAGGGGAAAGGATCCTGTACTCCTTGGACCTGCACAGACAGCTCAGGTTCTACCTTGACAGGACTAAACCTTTCAGAAAATCTGACGAGCTGCTAGTCAGCTTTGCTACAGGGGCAGAGGGCAAAGCCATTTCAAAGCAAACTATTTCCAAATAAATAGTACACTGCATCCATTTCTTCTACAAGCACCATGGAAAACCTACCCCACAGGGGATCAGACCACATTCCACTAGGATGACTTCCACCTCTACTGCATTTTTCAGGGGAGTCCCTACCAGGAACATTCTGGAAGCTGCAACCTGAAGTTCTGTTCCCACCTTCACCAAGCATTACCACTTACCAATCTTTTCTAAATCCAGGGCTGGATTTGCTACAGCAGTCTTGCAAGCCCTACTAGCCAGCCTTAACACTTCTTGACTGCCTCCACTCTTCATCAGCTTTGAGAATCAACCCAAGTATGATGACTGCAACAGTAAAACATGAAGAACATAGTACAGTTGTGTACACTTACCATAAATGTAGATGCTCGAGTGTATTCACTGTTGCAGTCCTGGTTTCCCTCCCTCCAGCCCCCTGGCTTTCTCTATCTTTCTACCTGTCCTCTTTATGACCATTCCTAATGGCATTGGTATTTACTTTTTACTGGTGGTGTTCCCCACCATATACTAGCTTCCTATTTGGGGGCTCCAGACATTAGGGGCAAGAAAAACTGATGTAATAGCATCGGCTGCCTGTTTTATACCCCTGACAACCTGATATCATGGAAGAAGTGACAGCAACTGACACAGAAATCCTAAGACTCTGGTATTCAGGCTGACTGAGGGCTACCTGCAGGCAGATAACCCAAGTGTGATGATTGCAACAGTGAATACACTTGAACATCTACATTTATGGTAAGTGTACACAACTGTACTTTTCCAACAGTTATATTTTAGATAGGTGACAATTTTCAGTCAGTCACTCCATGGTCATCTTTTGAGGCTTTGATATTGCTTCTGAATACTTATCTGTCTGTGTTCACTTTTAGAAGTTGGCTTAGTTAGTTTATTCTTATGGACAGTAAATTTCTTCTTTTTATCATATTATTTTGTTTCTACTAATATTCCACCAAAGGGATTTATTCCTGAATTTAACACTGTATTTGTGTCTGATGGAGACTGATATCTCAGTGCAAACACAGGTGTGCAAAAAAAAATGTCTGTGAATGTAGCAGAGTGTGAAACTGGGTCATCAGTGGTGGGGATGACATTTCACCAGGTCATCAGCCCAGTCCGGGTCATCAAGGGTTGAGATGACATTTCACCAGGTCATCAAACCACTGTATGTAACACATTTGCCTTTGAATGATCTCTAAAGACAGACGGAACTGATGGTAGGTCCAAGGTGACCAACTGTCCCAGTTTTTCTAGGACAGTTCTGGCTTGGAAGTCTCTCTCCCAGAATCCCAAACATTGTCTTTGGGACACAGAAATGTCCCAGTTTAGACCGCTCAGTCTGAATAGTGACCTGGCTTCCCCTGGGTAGCCAGTCCCCCTGCTTTCCCATCCTGAGCAGCTCTGGGGACTTTGCAATTTTTCAGGGATGCCATTGGATATGGGGTAAAGCTGGATGCCTTTGCTCTGGCAGGAGCCATTCCAGGCCCTGCCACTGTCCGTCAGTCACTCATTCAAGGACTTCCATCATGTGGAGCTCTGCCTGACCACACTCACCCAGGCAGAAGCTCTCCAGGCCCCGCACCCATCTGCCCAGCACTCCCTTACTGACATCTGTCAGGGCCAAACCCTACAGGACTCCCCTTCAACCTGGCCAACAGATCTTCCCTGGCCAGGGCTCCCCCATGTCAAGGGACTCCGCCACTTCCATGTCTCTTGCAGGTTGCCAAATTATGCTGGATTGCTCATGCCTTCCGATCCTCTCAGGGGAGCTTCCATCTGATTCTGTCCCCCCTCTAAAAGTTCCCTCAGCTGCTGAGGGGCAGATCCACTCTCATGAAGGCTTCAGAGTCCCCCTGCTTTCCCATCCAGAGGAGCTCTGGGGAGTTTGAGATTTTTCAAGGATGCCATTGGTTATGGGGTGACAATGGATGCCTTCACCCCAGCAGGAGCTCTCCAGGCCCCTCTGCCATCCAACCTGGTGCTTCCTCAAGGGCTTTCATCATAGAGAGCTCTGCCTGACTCCACTCACCCAGGCAGGAGCTCTCCAGGCCCAACTGCTGTCCACCCCAGAACTTTCTTAAGGACTTCCATTGTGGGGATCTCTGCCTGACCCCCTCAGCCAGGCAGGAGCTCTCCCAGCCCTGCCACTATCTGTCTCTCCCACCCTTCCAGACTTCCATCTCAGAGGGGGCATGGGACGTACCCTCCCTAAAGAGCAATGTCCTGTCCCAGTCACGTTCCACCTCTCTCTCCCTTCCAGACTTCCATCGTGATAGACCCCCTCCGGTCTTCCACTTCTACCCAGGAGAGAGAGCTCTTTTCCAGGGTTACATATATCCTGACTAGTGCCAAATCATGCAGAGTGTGCATGCTCTTAGACCCTCTCAGGGGAACTTTCCAACCTCATGGAACTCTGCTGGGCCACGAAGCCTCAGACAGTCCCTCATCCAGAGTTCCATGACACCAATTTTCCCCTTTGCCTTGCACCTAGGGTTTTCAAACTCACAGGGGAAATGGCACTAGTTCCACCCATCACTGCACATTTTGTGGCACACCTCAGTCTCCCCCCCCCCATGGTGCCAGGTGCTGACGAATGTGCATCACTTCAAGCCTCCTGGCATGTGGCCTCTTGCCTCCTGGGTGGTGCCATTCACAGAGTGGTATCCCCATAGTGTCAAGTGAAGGATGGAAGGCCAACCTGCCAGCCCCAGTGTGAGGTGACATGACGGCCCAATCTCCACTCCCAAGGGGGCCAGAAGAATGGGATTGCAGACCAGGCTTCCTGGGGTGGCCCTCAAGTGTCCCAGTTTAAGTCCTGTAACACAATGGTCACCTTGGGTAGGTCAGGTTTAACCCTCACAGTGAATAGTAATGACTGGTGGTCACACTTGACCAATGATTGGGCAACTATAAATGCCAAGCATAGCGGGATGTTATTTGTGAGGAAATAGCGCCAATATTATTAAAACCCTAACTGGGATAAGAACTAGCTGATCTAAGCAGCTAGCAGTTATGAAATTTAGAAAGTGTTGCACATACTTATTTGTGGTAGTGTAGATTACTCAGTTAATCCAGGATAGTTCACATTCCCCAGGAGATTGATCTCTGTGTGGATTTCCAGCTACTGCTGTTAGGTTTAAAGGTACAGGTTCACTGAAATTCCCCATACCCACCCCACAAACAACAAAGAAAGGTAAAAACATTGGCCATTGGAATATTATTTTACTGCAGCACATGTGCTGAATATTTGTGACCAGGGTTTGTCACTGGACAGATGAGATTCCTGTGGACCATAGGAGGCAGCCCATCTAGTCTCTGTGCTTTTCCCTCCCTTAATGCATCCATTTCCTTCTTCACTCCTGTCTTTTCCTGCGTCTCTGTGTCATTCCACAATGGTTTCCCCTCCCTCCCAGCACAGCAGTCTGTCATGCCTTTTTTATGAAGACTGAAGCAAAGTATTCTTTATCAAGCTTCTTCCAACTCAGACTCTGATGAGGCTAGAGAAAGACTTTGCTAAAACTTATTAGCTTCCTACACTATTATACGTCTCTCCTAAACTCACAAATTTACAAAAAAAAAAAAAAAAAAGTAAAACAAAGCAAGAACAAAGCTACAATGTAGCAATATTTGCTACAAATATCACTCATAAATCTACAGCAAATAAACTGGATGCAGCTCACCAGTCAGCTACAGTCGTCCTATATTACCACAGCCTGTAATATACTACACTTCCCTGAAAAATGCTCTGCTCTACAAAACATGCTCCAACCCTATTTCAACAAGACCACTCCACTCCAGTCAAAAAGGACTGCTTACTACTACTAAATCACAAAATAATGACAGGGATGTTGTATTCTCCAACTGTGTCTTCAAAATATGGGATGCCTTTCCTGGTACACTCAAACTGCCCAGTAACAAATATATTTCCAAAGCGAATCTTTGACAATTCTCACCAGTATCCTGGCTTTGCTTGTGTGTATCACCTGGATTACAGAAACACACCCCTTATCTTCTCTGCAAACACACCACCTCATAGCTGTCCTACATATTCTCACCAGTCTACCCTATTCTCCTAAGCTGGTTTACTCTTACTCAATGCCTTTCCTATACAGTACCACACAAATTTCTCCCTGCTCCCCCTTACCTTTCATTAAACTCTTCTCTCTACCTCCCGCCACCTCACTTCTCTCTCCACTATACAACATCCTCCACTCTTCTTTCTTCCACCCCCTCTCAAACATCAACCACATTCTCCTGTCCTGAGCAAACATGTAAACATGCACCTTTGTCCCTCTATCCTCCTGCACTCCTTCATAGTCTCTACCTTCCCTGGGTCATTATTTAACTTTAACTTTATCACTAAAGTATATAATCTATCTTCAGCCTTAACACAAACTGTATGCTGTCATGTAATAACCCTTTCTCTCTACCTCATCCATCCCTAAATTTGTCCTGAGCTTTGCAATAGAGCTTCTGATCCACCACTGATTCCTAAATGCAACCCTCCACTGACTATGTAGCTGTTACTGCTATGTGTCACTGCTTTGACTATAATTGTATCTGTCTGCCAAAACTGCTCCATATCTTTCTTGAAAATTCCTACATCCTAATTATTATACTGAATCCCTCTCTCAGATTATATGTTTCTTAAAACTCCCCCCACCGATTGTTATATTGAAAGCATCCATCAGAATTGTCAAGACAAAACTTCTCTTTATGTTCAGAATTTTTAATGTATTTTGATTTCTAATAATATTGAAACTATGTTGTTATTACTATACTAATTCCTGTTTTATTGTAACTTCTCACTGTAACATTTATTGTAAATTTTACTGCAATTTTGGAGCTTTAATCCCGGGACCTCCACTGAAAATAAGCTATCATAGCCAGTCGGCTTTCCCCATAAATACAAGTAAATTAAACAAATGCTCAGCCTGGCTCCCTTTCTTCTTTCTGCAGCACACTCTTAAAGCCTTACATTCTTCTTCTTCATGTCATCTTTCAACTCACTTTCATTTTGTCTTTATTGTATTTACATCTTTTACTAGGTGTCCTGCTTCCTTGTACTGTATCTCACCCACCACCACTACCTTACCCACTACCTCAATCATTCACAACTAACTCAACCATCCACCCCTACCTCACTCATCCACCACTACCTCACCAACTACCTCCCTATCCAACACTATATGACCCACCATCACTAACTGGCCATGTTGAATTTGAATTCTGACAACTAGATATTAAAACAAGTAGATAAGATAACAAGAGCAAGTTTTAATAGACCCCAACCCATAGACCCCATAGACTCCTTTATAAATTTACAGTTTTAATAGACCCCAACCCATAGACCCCATAGACTCCTTTATAAATTTACAGTTTTAATAGACCCCAACCCATAGACCCCATAGACTCCTTTATAAATTTACAGTTTTAATAGACCCCAACCCATAGACCCCATAGACTCCTTTATAAATTTACAGTTTTAATAGACCCCATCCCACAGACCCCATAGACTCCTTTATAAATTTACAGTTTTAATAGACCCCATCCCACAGACCCCATAGACTCCTTTATAAATTTACAGTTTTTAATAGACCCCATCCCACAGACCCCATAGACTCCTTTATAAATTTACAGTTTTTAATAGACCCCATCCCACAGACCCCATAGACTCCTTTATAAATTTACAGTTTTAATAGACCCCATCCCACAGACCCCATAGACTCTTTTATAAATTTACAGTTTTAATAGACCCCATCCCACAGACCCCATAGACTCCTTTATAAATTTACAGTTTTAATAGACCCCATCCCACAGACCCCATAGACTCCTTTATAAATTTACAGTTTTAATAGACCCCATCCCACAGACCCCATAGACTCCTTTATAAATTTACAGTTTTAATAGACCCCATCCCACAGACCCCATAGACTCCTTTATAAATTTACAGTTTTAATAGACCCCATCCCACAGACCCCATAGACTCCTTTATAAATTTACAGTTTTAATAGACCCCATCCCACAGACCCCATAGACTCCTTTATAAATTTACAGTTTTAATAGACCCCATCCCACAGACCCCATAGACTCCTTTATAAATTTACAGTTTTAATAGACCCCATCCCACAGACCCCATAGACTCCTTTATACATTTACAGTTTTTAATAGACCCCATCCCACAAATCCCATAGACTAATTTATAAATTTACAGTTTTAATAGACCCCATCCCACAGACCCCATAAACTCCTTTATAAATTTACAGTTTTAATAGACCCCATCCCACAGACCCCATAGACTCCTTTATAAATTTACAGTTTTAATAGACCCCATCCCACAGACCCCATAGACTCCTTTATAAATTTACAGTTTTAATAGACCCCATCCCACAGACCCCATAGACTCTTTTATAAATTTTTAATAGACCCATCCAACAGACCCCATAGACACCTTTATAAATTTACAGTTTTAATAGACCCCATCCCACAGACCCCATAGACTCCTTTATAAATTTACAGTTTTAATAGACCCCATCCCACAGACCCCATAGACTCCTTTATAAATTTACAGTTTTAATAGACCCCATCCCACAGACCCCATAGACTCCTTTATAAATTTACAGTTTTAATAGACCCCATCCCACAGACCCCATAGACTCCTTTATAAATTTACAGTTTTAATAGACCCCATCCCACAGACCCCATAGACTCCTTTATAAATTTACAGTTTTAATAGACCCCATCCCACAGACCCCATAGACTCCTTTATAAATTTACAGTTTTAATAGACCCCATCCCACAGACCCCATAGACTCCTTTATAAATTTACAGTTTTAATAGACCCCATCCCACAGACCCCATAGACTCCTTTATAAATTTACAGTTTTTAATAGACCCCATCCCACAGACCCCATAGACTTTTTTATAAATTTACAGTTTTAATAGACCCCATCCCACAGACCCCATAGACTTTTTTATAAATTTACAGTTTTAATAGACCCCATCCCACAGACCCCATAGACTCCTTTATAAATTTACAGTTTTAATAGACCCCATCCCACAGACCCCATAGACTCCTTTATAAATTTACAGTTTTAATAGACCCCATCCCACAGACCCCATAGACTCCTTTATAAATTTACAGTTTTAATAGACCCCATCCCACAGACCCCATAGACTCCTTTATAAATTTACAGTTTTAATAGACCCCATCCCACAGACCCCATAGACTCCTTTATAAATTTACAGTTTTAATAGACCCCATCCCACAGACCCCATAGACTCCTTTATAAATTTACAGTTTTAATAGACCCCATCCCACAGACCCCATAGACTCCTTTATAAATTTACAGTTTTAATAGACCCCATCCCACAGACCCCATAGACTCCTTTATAAATTTACAGTTTTTAATAGACCCCATCCCACAGACCCCATAGACTCCTTTATAAATTTACAGTTTTAATAGACCCCATCCCACAGACCCCATAGACTCCTTTATAAATTTACAGTTTTAATAGACCCCATCCCACAGACCCCATAGACTCCTTTATAAATTTACAGTTTTAATAGACCCCATCCCACAGACCCCATAGACTCCTTTATAAATTTACAGTTTTAATAGACCCCATCCCACAGACCCCATAGACTCCTTTATAAATTTACAGTTTTAATAGACCCCATCCCACAGACCCCATAGACTCCTTTATAAATTTACAGTTTTAATAGACCCCATCCCACAGACCCCATAGACTCCTTTATAAATTTACAGTTTTAATAGACCCCATCCCACAGACCCCATAGACTCCTTTATAAATTTACAGTTTTAATAGACCCCATCCCACAGACCCCATAGACTCCTTTATAAATTTACAGTTTTAATAGACCCCATCCCACAGACCCCATAGACTCCTTTATAAATTTACAGTTTTAATAGACCCCATCCCACAGACCCCATAGACTCCTTTATAAATTTACAGTTTTAATAGACCCCATCCCACAGACCCCATAGACTCCTTTATAAATTTACAGTTTTAATAGACCCCATCCCACAGACCCCATAGACTCCTTTATAAATTTACAGTTTTAATAGACCCCATCCCACAGACCCCATAGACTCCTTTATAAATTTACAGTTTTAATAGACCCCATCCCACAGACCCCATAGACTCCTTTATAAATTTACAGTTTTAATAGACCCCATCCCACAGACCCCATAGACTCCTTTATAAATTTACAGTTTTAATAGACCCCATCCCACAGACCCCATAGACTCCTTTATAAATTTACAGTTTTAATAGACCCCATCCCACAGACCCCATAGACTCCTTTATAAATTTACAGTTTTAATAGACCCCATCCCACAGACCCCATAGACTCCTTTATAAATTTACAGTTTTAATAGACCCCATCCCACAGACCCCATAGACTCCTTTATAAATTTACAGTTTTAATAGACCCCATCCCACAGACCCCATAGACTCCTTTATAAATTTACAGTTTTAATAGACCCCATCCCACAGACCCCATAGACTCCTTTATAAATTTACAGTTTTAATAGACCCCATCCCACAGACCCCATAGACTCCTTTATAAATTTACAGTTTTAATAGACCCCATCCCACAGACCCCATAGACTCCTTTATAAATTTACAGTTTTAATAGACCCCATCCCACAGACCCCATAGACTCCTTTATAAATTTACAGTTTTAATAGACCCCATCCCACAGACCCCATAGACTCCTTTATAAATTTACAGTTTTAATAGACCCCATCCCACAGACCCCATAGACTCCTTTATAAATTTACAGTTTTAATAGACCCCATCCCACAGACCCCATAGACTCCTTTATAAATTTACAGTTTTAATAGACCCCATCCCACAGACCCCATAGACTCCTTTATAAATTTACAGTTTTAATAGACCCCATCCCACAGACCCCATAGACTCCTTTATAAATTTACAGTTTTAATAGACCCCATCCCACAGACCCCATAGACTCCTTTATAAATTTACAGTTTTTAATAGACCCCATCCCACAGACCCCATAGACTCCTTTATAAATTTACAGTTTTAATAGACCCCATCCCACAGACCCCTAGACTCCTTTATAAATTTACAGTTTTAATAGACCCCATCCCACAGACCCCATAGACTCCTTTATAAATTTACAGTTTTAATAGACCCCATCCCACAGACCCCATAGACTCCTTTATAAATTTACAGTTTTAATAGACCCCATCCCACAGACCCCATAGACTCCTTTATAAATTTACAGTTTTAATAGACCCCATCCCACAGACCCCATAGACTCCTTTATAAATTTACAGTTTTAATAGACCCCATCCCACAGACCCCATAGACTCCTTTATAAATTTACAGTTTTAATAGACCCCATCCCACAGACCCCATAGACTCCTTTATAAATTTACAGTTTTAATAGACCCCATCCCACAGACCCCATAGACTCCTTTATAAATTTACAGTTTTAATAGACCCCATCCCACAGACCCCATAGACTCCTTTATAAATTTACAGTTTTAATAGACCCCATCCCCCATAAC